>NC_081539.1:29755691-30055691 GCF_030273125.1 Centropristis striata | reverse complement strand
TCACTGAGTGAATATTTAGAAAATAAAACATATATTTCTCGCTAGAAATGTGTTCAAAATCCATTTTTATGCAGAAACTAAGTCAAAATATTAATTTTCTCACAAAAAATGAGATAATTGTCCGCTATGTTTTTTGTTCTGACCGCCGGAACCTTGAAAGTCACGTGACTTGGAACAAACCAATAGGAACAAATATCCATGGAATAGCCACGGGATATGACTGTCATTAACTTGCATTGTAGCGAAATCCGTGACAGTTTCACGGAAATTTGAGCGATTCAGTGGCTATTCCACGGATTTTGAGTTAAGCAAAATCCGTGGCTATTTCACGGATTTCTGTGAGACCAGGTTCTTACATTATAGTTAAATGCACATTTGCAAATTTTAATGACCAAGAGAAAAGGCAAAAATCATTCCCTTCCTTTTGGGTGAATAGTATCCACATAGAGTGATAATAACATGACCCACTGAGACATGCTAAAGCGCCGCTGCAAATGAAAATGCTTGTATTAGATTGACTGTTGAAGACATTATTGAATTCCAGGTTCGATTTATGAATCAATTTGTCATTATCAAAGGCTGTCAAAGCAGAGCCGACAGCGCTCAGTGGATTTTCATTTGTCATTTCAGGATCGTCTCTGCTTTGATACGAGCCATTCTCTCTTTCTCACACTCACAAAATTGCCTTTCCTTTCCTTTGTCCGACCTGATAATCACTTGTACATTGTCGTCCATTAATGATCGGGAAAGAAGTCTGACGCGAGACCATTCTGAAGGAAAAGAAAATCCCCCTGCCTGTTTTTAAAGTGCCAACGGTTGGTAGACAGAGAATAATGATGTCCATATGTCAGGATAAATGTCAATACTGGATACATTGTGAGGTTTGAGACAACTGTTTTATGAAATTCATGACAGTAAAAGTGAAATGTGCAATATCAGAAATGTGTTATTTTTGCTTGTGTATCCATCCTTTGAGACAAAGACTCGTAATTGTTTTTCTGCGAGAGATAAGCCTGTGCCATGGTTTGATGTCTGGCTTTTATCTTGGTGAAGGCTGTTTTATTAATTGCCCGGAGAAAAATAACAAAAGCTGAATGCGCTGGAATCAAACTTGAAATGATTGTTTGATGCATTCAATGGTGGTTATGCCATAAAATCCCTGAGTGTCGACATTCAGCCAGAAAGTAGCTGTATAATGACTCACTCTCTGCTTGTTGCTTGACAGGAAGTTTGGATTTAATGTCTTTTTAGGTGCGGCCCCATCAGCTGGACTAAGCAGAAGACTTTGACCCAAAGGACCCGGTAATTAAAACACAATGGGATTCATTAATCATCCCTTGAAAGATGAATCAATCAAAACATCCACTTTATATGAATTATGTCTTTTAGTCTTGAGAGAATGACTCCGTAAGAAAAATGGTTTGTTTCCAGAGGAGGGCTAACATCACATTTGATGAGCCAACATGGCTAACAAGCCAACATGTGTGTTTTGTCTACAGAACCATCAGAATAACTCAAAATGTCTCACACTGGATTTAATTTTTTGTAGATTTTTTGGCATGTCTATTATCTCTTGCTGGCTCACAACATCTTACACTGTAAAAAAAAACAACTGTTGTTTTTACGGTAAAAAAACTGGCAGCTGTGGTTGCCAGAACTTTACCGTAATAAATACGGTGCAGCTTTTTCCAATATTACGGTAAAAGGATATTAGCACTGTTGATTTCACATTAAAGATTGCCATTTTATTGCATATTTTACCGTAAAAAATAAAGAGTTTTTCCATCAAAAGAAACGCTGTTTTGCAATATGATTGACAAGAAAATCTTTATAAATTCTTCATAAATTAAAGATATTATCATTAAATATTACAGTATATTTCTGTTAGAGATATGGTGTTTAGTTAATTTAACAGTGAGAAAAAGTATTTATACAAATAATAAATGCAAAAATTATGGCTTGTATATATATTACAGTATATTTTTGCTACAATCATGGTGCCAGTGTATTTTACAGTGAAGTAATGTATTTAAAAAAACTGTAAAAAAAATACTGTTTTGGCTGATATATACATTCACGATGTTTCATTGTTGCTTAAACTTAATTAACTCATTTATCATTTTACGGTCTTTTACTGTCATGGTTTAGCAGTTTTTCACTGTAAAAGCTACAGACATTTTTTACAGTGTACTATAGTGCCAGGCAACTCCAGGAAGTTAGTGCTCCCAGTCAAACAAAAAAAGGAAGGCTATGTCATTGTTAGACTATCAAGTTATGGTTCATAAAGATCAACAGATCATTGGTTTTATGCCCTAACAACTGTCAATTACATTTTCAAGTCCTTCCTGAAACACACGCTACAATGTATCCAGCGTGATGTAACCGCCATATTTTTTTGCAAATGAATCTCAATAAGTCCAATTCAGAGTGTCAGATTGTCACTAAAATGGGGATAACTGGTGCACCTTACAGGTGAGTCCAGCCTGGATGGGGTTTTGAGAAGTTATTTTGTCAATTTTTGAATTCTTTTCATGTCTTTGTAAGTCATTTTGTGTCTTTTTTTGGTCATTTTGTGTCTTTTTTTGTCATTTTATGTCTTTTTTTGGTCATTTTGTGTCTTTTTTTAGTCCTTTAGTCCAACATAAAATGTGATTTTGAATCTTTTTTTTACTTTCAAAACACTATCATGCTCAATAAAGAATTTTAAATGTTGCAAATGTGCATTAATTTCAGAGTACACTGAGACATTAAACTGCATCATTTTCATTTTCACCATCAAGTTGGTGTGTTCTAAAACTTTTGACCAGTAGTGTATGTACCTACAAATATGTACAAGCATAGGTTACAGGTTTATTTTCAGAACTTGATATGCTTTGTGAGGCTGTTTCCCAAATGTAAACCCTCAAACATAGCGTGAAGTGTCAGTCAGAGGTTTCTGTCAGGTTTCATCTTTTCCTCATCATGGATATTCACACCTGCCAGCTCTCTTGATTGAACTCTGCTACTGTGTTGTGAAAAAGAGATAAGAGATGGGAGTGATGAGGAAAAACTAAAGGTAAAGGAGGCAGAAGGGGTAAGAGTGTGTAAAGAAATAAAAAAAAGGGTAACGGAGAGAAAGGAAGACAGAAAGGATGAAATAAAGGCAGATAGAGAGAGATGGATGGATAGAGTGGAGATAACAGCTAACTGGGCCCACAGACAGAGGGAAGGAGGATTGATTGTGTCTTATCAGCACCTTCACCTGACAGGTGACTGACAGCAAGATGCACACACACACACACACACACACACACACACACAAAATACAAAATGAAGCTGTCTCTGTCTTAATAATTTCCCTCATTTGTATGCAACAATGCAGGCTCTTGATTCAGGAAGGAAGGGTGTTGTTTGTGTGTGTGTGTGTGTGTGTGTGTGTGTGTGTGTGTGTGTGTGTGTGTGTGTGTGTGTGTGTGTGTGTGTGTGTGTGTGTGTGTGTGTGAGTGTGTGAGTGCTGTGGGGTCTACCTGCAGCCACAAAATAAACCCAGTTGTGTGTTTGTGATTGCACAAGGAAATCTTTCCCTGCTCTGGATGTTCTTTTATTGTTTGTTGTGTGTGTGTGTGTGTGTGTGTGTGTGTGTGTGTGTGTGTGTGTGTGTGTGTGTGTGTTCTTGTATTTCCTACATTGTGAGGACCACAACATGTTTTTAACCAACAGAGTGAGGACATTTTTGCAAAGTGAGGACATTTCGGCCGGTCCTCACTTCTTTAAAGGTTTTTTTTTTAGATTGCAGACTTTGTTTTAAGGGTTAAAGGTTACATGATAATGATAATTAACTGAAACTGTATTGTGTGGTTACAAAACTAACTAAAATTATAGTGAAAATGTCCTTCGTTTTCCATCTTTGTCAACTTTTTTCATACATAATGAAGATGGATCAGACAAAGGAAATAAAGGCAAAATTAACTGTGTACTCTTTTAATCTCCCACCCAACAAATACCCCATTAGAAAAACAAAAAAACAAACTGAAGTACAACTAAAGCATTTCAAAAAAAAAAAAAAAACTAAACTAAAACTAGCAAACTCACTCTAAAAACGAATTAAAACTAACTGAATTTAATAACAAAAATTCATGAAATTATAATTATAGTGTCTTTTTTTTGTCCTTTAGTCCAACATAAAATATGATTTTGAATCTTTTTTTTACTTTCAAAACACTATCATGCTCAATAAAGAATTTTAAATGTTGCAAATGTGCATTAATTTCAGAGTACACTGAGACATTAAACTGCATCATTTTCTATTAAATTCTGGAAAAGTTGGTGTGTTCTAAAACTTTTGACCAGTAGTGTACATATCCACAATACAGACATAAGAGTGGTATCCATTTTCTTAGAAACCAACACATTTCAGTGCAATGACTCTGCTTACATTCTTTTGAACAAAGTACAGAGGAAAAAACGTTTTTGTAAATAAATAAATACACTCCTTCTGAATCTCATGCATTCTGTTTCTGTGCCCCCAACTTTTCCCAGTTACCTATCAATAAATAGCAGGGGGAAAAAACAATTATTGGACCTCCAGACCTCCAATATGGCTGCCAGAGTGTTCATTTCCTCAAATGTCATTGAATATTGTGCTACCTCAATGTGTCTGTCCAACGCTGAATCAGCTGGGACGCATTTCTTGTCTTTACCAGCCGCAGGTAATCAAGCAGGTGTCATGCTTTTAGGTTTCCCTGAGCAGAGGATTGTCTGGCCTTTAATGAAGTATTGATGTTTTATGAGAGCTTGTGCATGGGAATCAAAACACTTTTCTCTCTAAGAGGCTTTAGTCAGCAGGTACAAAGACTTTACAAGTCTAACAATGATCTCATCTAAAGCAGCTCTTCTCAACCTTGGGGTCGGGACCCCAAATGGGGTCGCGAGATGATTTCTGGGGGTCGCCAAATCATTTTGGAAGTCAGCTCTGTCTCCACTGTGTTAAAGCGTTCATGTGTTAATGTGTTTGAGTCTTTTTGGTCATTTTGTGTGGGTTTTTTTTGTCATTTTGTGTGTTTTTTTTTGTCATTTTGTGACTTTTTTGGTCATTTTGTTTCCTTTTTTTGGTCATTTTGTGTCTTTTTTGGTCATTTTGTGTCTTTTTTGGTCATTTTGTGTCTTTTTTTGGTCATTTTGTGTCTTTTTTGGTCATTTTGTGTCTTTTTTGGTCATTTTGTTTCCTTTTTTTGGTCATTTTGTGTCTTTTTTTGGTCATTTTGTGTCTTTTTTTGGTCATTTTGTGTCTTTTTTTTGTCATTTTGTGTCTTTTTTGGTCATTTTGTGTCTTTTTTGGTCATTTTGTGTCTTTTTTTTGTCATTTTGTGTCTTTTTTGGTCATTTTGTGTCTTTTTTGGGTAATTTTGTGTCTTTTTTGGTCATTTTGTTTCCTTTTTTTGGTCATTTTGTGTCTTTTTTGGTCATTTTGTTTCCTTTTTTTGGTCATTTTGTGACTTTTTTGGTCATTTTGTGTCTTTTTTGGTCATTTTGTTTCCTTTTTTTGGTCATTTTGTGTCTTTTTTGGTCATTTTGTGTCTTTTTTTGGTCCTTTTATGATTTTTTTGATCATTTTGTGGTCAATTTGTATCTTTTTTGGTCATTTTGGTTCTGTTTTTTGGTCATTTTGTTTATTTTTTGAGTGATCTTAACTGTGCGTGATTCTGTTCAGTGAGTGAGGGTCGCGGACAACATGCATGTTAAATTGGGGGTCGCGACTCAAAAAGGTTGAGAACTACTGATCTACAGAACTCTTTATAATGAGCACACATGCACACACAGTAGTCTGATACACACAGCTCTGAATGACATCACTGGATATGCTGCACTGATCAACTGTGATGCTGCAGCTGCAACACACACACATTTACACACATGTGCAAACAAACCTCCGAGGCCCTTTGGCTGGCCCGGCCCGGTTCAGACAGCAGCTTTGCTTTCCCACGCTTCCAAACTGGAGCAGACCGACCTGGAATAAGATACCGTGGAATATTCACTGGACACACTATCGGAATATTGTGTCTCATGTCCAGACAGTCATATTAGTCCACTGGGCCTTTTTGTTTTATTTTCATCTACCACACACACACACACACACACACCTACACTGTAAAAAATAATCTGTTTAATTTACGGAAAAATACCGGCAGCTGTGGTTACCAGAACTTTACCGTAAAAATTACAGTGAGTGGGTTTTCAGTTCTAAATTTAAACGTAAATATCTGCAAAAACTGTCATTTAGACTGAATAATCCTGTTATTTTTTAGGGTTATTGTGTCATTTTGAACAGGACTTGCACACTGTAAAAATGAATCTGTTTAATATACTGTAGTATAATATATAATGTATATGTAAAATACCGGCAGCTGTGGTTGCCAGAACTTCACCGTAAAAATTACAGTGAGTGGGTTTTCTACTGTAAATTTAAATGTAAATATCTGTAATTTAGACTGAATAAACCCGTTATTTTTAGGATAATTGTGTAATTTTGACATCATTGTATTTCTCCACTAATTTTATTTGAAAATGTTATATTTTTATGGCAAAACTTTGTGTTTCCTACAGTTTATGACAGTAAAAGTTAAAGTTTTGAACTATTGTTTGATTTACGGTAATTAAGTGTCTGACTATGGTGGTATATAATTTTAAATTTTACGCCCTATTTCTGAGGTAATTTGACAGTTTTTCTGTAATTTCTACTATAGATTTAAATGTAAATATCAGCAAAAACTGTCATTTAGACTGAATATTCCCGTTATTTTTAGGGTAATTGTGTCATTCATTCGCACATCATGGTATTTCTCCATAAATTTTGCATGAAAATGTTATATTTTTACACACAAAACTGTGTGTTTCTTCCAGTTTATGACAGTAAAAGTAAAAGTTTTGTGCTATTCTTTGATTTACGGTAATTAAAAGTGTCTAATACGGTGATATACAATTTTTCATTTTACGCCCTATTTGTGATGTATTTGACAGTGTTTTACTGTTATTTCTATAAAAAATATTTTTTACAGTGTACATGGAGGCCTGTTTTGTTGGATTTCTATTCGGAGAACTGAGGATCAAATTTATTGTACATGCAGGCGTTTTAATCCAGCCAGCCTGATGGATTACATGTAAAACATGGTGATCCATTCATATGGCTGTATAGTGAAAGAACTGATCGATTTGCCATGCCTCCTGCCTTAATCCTGTGAAGACTCAGTCCTGGCTCCAGCTTGCTGTCCTGTTGCGATGTCTTTTAATTGAGTGGGGCGGCTCAGTGTTAGGCATCACTCTGACGCCTTCGGGGAATGCAGGTGGTAAAGCTTACGAAGGGCTACGAGGCTTCGTTGGGTGTCGTTCCCACTGAGCCATCAGTGGTTGAGCAGCAGTGTGTATACTGATGTTACGTGATACATCCTCTGGGAATGAATTAATTTCCTCCTAAAGCTCGCGTTGTTGGCATCTGGCCTCGTCTGAGATTTCTCAGCTGTCTTTTTCTTCTCTTCTCCCTCCATCTTTTTCCACTGTTGCTTCATGTGCCAGGGCTCCACACTATATTATGGACTGATTATAGCTCCACTGGCCTCATTACTGTCAATGAAGGCTCAAACAGGGTAATAGCTGCCTATTATCGGGCTATTAAGGAAGATGATTTGCCCCTTATTAGCCCTCTTTCCTTGGTAACCAGACAATCAATGAGCCCAACTGCAGCGAGTTTGTTTTTGGGCAGTGAGATATAAAATATACTTAAGTGTAAAGAGCATGCCAACACACAGCGACAGGCAGATGTTAATACTTGTACACATGTAATCACTTCAGCTGCCACCACAAACCAGTAAAAGCACTGGAGTTAGCTTCACCTCATTAGCTCGGTGTCAATCACAGATGCCAGTTTCTTGGTTCCAGAGCATACATCACACTTAAGCCTTCAATTTGCAGCTCATTAATAAAAAAGTCCTGCTGCTACCCCACCATGCTGTCTGCACTGGTGTCAAATAGAAACTGTATTGATATTTTAATCCAATTAAATGAAGAAAGTGAGTATAAACGGTGTCACTTTGAACCTCTTGATTTTCTTTTTAAACAGTGTTGATCCCAACAAAGCAGAATTCCCTGAGTCTTAAAAGTGAAGTCAATACAGAAGTTCCTTAACCTGCTTTCTTTTTAATGGCCAGCAGGGGGCGACTCCACTGACTGCAAAAAGAAGTCCACTTGTATGAGGTCTGTGAGAAAAATGACAGTACTTCTCACTTGATTTATTATCTCAGTTAACATGTTCGTAATAGGCAAGGTTATAATAGTTTTGGATTTTTCATTAGTTTTAGTTTTAATTTCGTTGTCAATTTTTGTTTTCAAATTCAGTTAGTTTTAATTAGTTTTTAGAGTGAGTTTGCTAGTTTTAATTAGTTTTTATTTTTTGGAAAATGTTCAGTTTTAGTTTAGTTTTTATTAGTTTTAGTGTTAGTTTTAGTTTTTTTGTAATGGGGTATTTGTTGGGTGCCAGATTCAATAAGGTCACAATAAATGTTTGCTTTATTTCCTTTGTCTGATCCATCTCAGCCCCAATAAATTTACTAAGTCATAAAACCAGATAGATGAAATAGATTTCATATCAACCAAAAGGGTTCACGTATGAAAGCACATTTTACGGGAAAAGGAAAAGGAAGTGCATGATACTTTTTATTGAGCAAATTTTGCCTTGAAATGTTGTTGGCTTATTTTATATAAGTCTCTGAAGAACACGTTAAAACATTCTCTGAATTATTTTAGCTGTATTTCAGTATAGTATTTACATGTTTGTGCTGACAAAGACGAAAACTAAGGACATTTTCACGATAATTTTAGTTAGTTTTAGTTAGTTTTGTAACCACAAAATGCAGTTTCAGTTAGTTATCGTTTTTTTAAAAACTCTCGTTTTTATTTTTATTTCAGTTAACAAAAATGTTTTTTCAATTCTAGTTTTCGTTATTCTGTTAGTTTTTGTTAACTATAATAACCTTGGTAATAGGTTTATGGTCTCAATTGCTAGTTCCAAGTTTTCTTCAATACAGCGTGATATTGCTTCTGTAAATGAAGATAACATTTAGAGTTAGATATGTGGTAAGCAGGGTATGCTTTGGGAAGTGACAACCTTGTGATTGACAAATTGCAATATTTTGGTCACCTAAAAACATTTTGTTGAGTTTTCAGATGTAATAAAATACACTGGATTCTGCTGTTTTGAATTACAGATGTACCTTGCTAACCTAGCAGTTTAGCACGCATTAATGCTAGCATTAGCACGCACTAATGTTAGATGGTAATTTAGCATTCTCCTAGAGAGATAATAATGATGCTGGTAATAATGATGCTGTAATGGTACCGAGACACGCAGAGAATGCTGCTCTCATCCTTTTCTTAATCAACCTGGTCTCACAGAAATCCGTGAAATAGCCACGGATTTCGCTTAACTCAAAATCCGTGGAATAGCCACGGAATCACTCAAATTTCCGTGAAACTGACACGGATTTCGCTACAATGCAAGTTAAAGACAGTTAATAAGTTTTCCTATTGGTTTGTTCCAAGTCACGTGACTTTCAAGGTCCCGGCGGTCAGAACAAAAAACATGGCGGACAGTTCTCTCATTTTTAGTGAAAAAAATAATATTTTGACTTTGTTTCTGCATAAAAATGGATTTTGATCACATTGCTAGCGAGAAATATATGTTTTATGTTTATTTTCTAAATATTCACTCAGTGAATGTACATAATCACTTTGTGGTGAAGATCTCGCCAGAAAAATATGACTGTCATTAACTTGCATTGTAGCGAAATCCGTGTCAGTTTCACGGAAATTTGAGTGATTCCGAGGCTATTCCACGGATTTTGAGTTAAGCGAAATCCGTGGCTATTTCACGGATTTCTGTGAGATCATGTTGTCTTAATACATAATCACAGAAGCTCCATTTACTATTTGCACAAACTGATAAAACTAGGCAGCACTGGCATCTGATTTAAATTCTACCATCATCCTGCAATCTCTAACTACAATTAATTTAGCCTAATAATCTCGCCCCTGAACTACTGCTTGATTGTGTTGTGATTTGGGAAACTGTTGTTCCTGCATACAGATCTGGTGAATTGTTTTCTTCTTGCTTCTTGCTCCATTCTTGTGCGAGTGAGACACAGATACAAGAAACTGAAAATGTTTTGGTTTTTTTGTGAGGAAATTATTCAGACTTATTTACAGTATTTCTCATAATACATAAATCATATACACTACCGGTCAAAAGTTTTAGAACACCCCAATTTTTCCAGTTTTTTATTGAAAATCAAGCAGTTCAAGTCAAATGAACAGCTTGAAAGGGTACAAAGGTAAGTGGTGAACTGCCAGAGGTAAATAAAAAAAGGTAAAATATAACGTACATTTCAGAATTATACAAGTAGGCCTTTTTTTAAGGGAACAAGAAATGGGTTAACAACTTAACTCTATGGAGTCTTGGGCTATTTTGTCTATTTTTGAATTCTTTTCATGTCTTTGTAAGTCATTTTGTGTCTTTTTTTGGTCATTTTGTGTCTTTTTTTGGTCATTTTGTGTCTTTTTTTAGTCCTTTAGTCCAACATAAAATGTGATTTTGAATCTTTTTTTTACTTTCAAAACACTATCATGCTCAATAAAGCATTTTAAATGTTGCAAATGTGCATTAATTTCAGAGTACACTGAGACATTAAACTGCATAATTTTCCATTAAATTCTGGAAAAGTTGGTGTGTTCTTAAACTTTTGACCGGTAGTGTATGTAAAAATAAAAGCTATGTATATCAACAGCCCTCTTATGCCATAAGTACATTTGCATCTTGCACCGTTACATTACATTAGCTGCTCTGCATGGAACATCTGCTAAGCACCAAAACGATGTAAATGTAAAGAAATCTGCAGGCAGTAAGGCTGAATTATACAGAGCATCACTGACACACACACAGTCTCAGCATTTCAATCCAGTCACTTGTTTAGTGCTGCCTGCTCCTCCTAATCCTCTGTTTATTCTCTTCCTCTTACATTTGCATCCATTTGAATCACTCAGACTTATAATATATTTCCCTGTGACATGCCTTAACACCTCTGTAAGAAATGGAGCTGGCTGAGCTGTGTGAACGTCTTCTGGGGCAACGACATGATTAAGTTATGTGGTTTCTCAATGCACTACTTTGTGTAATGCAATTCCCATGACCTACATTTATTAGCATGTGTGTAAAACATGCAAAGTTTGTACCAAAGTGTTCACAGATTAACATGTATGGAAAACTGCTTTACTACCAAAGGAGACTCACTGCTGTTACGTTTGTATTTCATGCTTAATTTTCAATTTACTGCTTCCTGTCCACTGAGAAGTACCTCTCACCGTGTTCATATCCAACTTCAAAGGCCAACAGGCTGAATTTGTGATGGGACAGTAATTTGGAATGGGACCCATTCCTCTCACGTCGCTTTAAAGGAACACTCCACCATTTTTTCATAATAAAACATGTTATTTGGGTAAGTAAGACGAGTTGATACAGACCTCTTGCGTCTCAATGCGTGCACTCAATCGCCCTAGTGCGCGGAGCTACTTGGCTAGCACTTAGCTTAGCCCAGTTCATTCATTAGGATCCAAACAGATGGACAGTTAGAAGCGACCAAACTCCTCCACGTTTTCCCTATTTAAATACAGCTACACCAGTAGTTAAACGACCAAGTATGGCGACACAAAATAAAACGTGGCGCTTTTCTAAGCGGATAAAAAGGAGAACTATAACGTGTGGCGGAATAGCACTTCGACTCGACGCAGTAATATCATCACTTCCGCTCCCTCTCACTTCCGTCAGGAATGATGATATTACTGCGCCGAGTCGAAGTGCTCCCAAGTGCTATTCCGCCATACATTATAGTTATCCTTTTTATCCGCCTCGAAAAGCACCACGTTTTATTTTGTGTCGCCATACTTGGTCGTTTAACTACTCGTGTAGCTGTATTTAAATAGGGAAAACGTGGAGGAGTTTGGTCGCTTCTAACTGTCCATCTGTTTGGGTCCTAATGAATGAACTGGGCTAAGCTAAGTGCTAGCCAAGTGGCGCCACGCACCAGGGCGATTGAGTGCACGCATTGAGACGCAAGAGGTCTGTATCAACTCGTCTTACTTACCCGAATAATATGTTTTAATATGAAAAAACGGTGGAGTGTTCCTTTAAGGTTGTATTTCATGCTTAATTTTCAATTTACTGCTTCCTGTCCACTGAGAAGTACCTCTCACTGGTGTTCATATCCAACTTCAAAGGCCAACAGGCTGAATTTGTGATGGGACAGTAATTTGGAATGGGACCCATTCCTCTCATGTCGCTTTAACTTGTGATTTAAGCACGTCCTTACATGACAATTTACTAAAATGAGATGATAACATTGCTACAACATTTTCTAGGGTTTGCATGACCTCTCAAGGCTTGCACCTGTCTCTATAATGGCTTCTGAGCTGGTTTCTCAGTTGAATCCTGTTTCCATTGCTGCCACCCATCTGCTCTGTCCTGCTTCTGTGTTTCCCATCCACATCCTGTATGAGCTAATGAGCCTGAGACGCAGACTCCATCATCTGTTCCAATCTACTTCAGCTGTGCAATAGAAGGAAAAAACAAATCTATGCCACTGTGGACCCAAGAGGAAAAACACTATTTTCTGGGAATGATGCAGCAACAAATACCCAAATTTCAAAGTGTGTATTGCATCAAAGAGAAGATATTTTGCAGGGCCAGACCGAAGGTCGCAAAAGGGTCAGAACATTTCCAGTAAACATCTGGAAAAAGTCCAACCTTCAGCATTGACGGGGCATTCAACCTAATATATGTGCAGCCCCCTGCCACTGCCTCTGCACTTTCTAGGCCAAAGGGCTACACGCTTTGACATTGAAATCATTGTTTTTTAATGCGCAACTGCACTGCAAAAAAGCCAACTTTTTTTTTTTTAGGCCTAAAACAGTGATTTAAGTTGGTAAAACTTGGAAATATAAATTATCGACATTTAGGGCAATTATGTAAGTTAGCACAACAAAGGAAGCCAGTTGTCTGCTCAAAAACAAGTTGGTGAGTTGTTGTTACTTATATCTTTAAGTTGGGGTTCACAACAAGGAACAATAGTTCTGATAACTCTTATTTCTTTGTTGGGAAATGCGGGAAAAAGGTGAAATTCATTAGCGAAAGCTAGCGGCTAACTGATGCTAGCGGCTAACTGATGCTAGCGGCGCTGCATGTTACAGCAACAAGAGTAGCCATTAGCGTATCAATGCTAACTCAAAATTGTGGTCGCAACATTAGCTGACATTTCATAGCGGCGTTATAATCGTGCCAATTCAGCACATTGCAGAAGTTAGCAGAAGTAAGGATTAAAAGTTATTACAATGTAAAATTATAAGTTAGTACAACTTACAGTTGAGTTGACAAAAATCTGAATTCAGAGTTGAGCAAACTCAAAAACAAAACTTAAAATATTTAGTTTAATTGTCCAACTTAAAATTGTATCGAAGTTTGTTGCCTTGAAATTTTGAGTTCACCCA
Source organism: Centropristis striata (assembly GCF_030273125.1). Taxonomy (NCBI): domain Eukaryota; kingdom Metazoa; phylum Chordata; class Actinopteri; order Perciformes; family Serranidae; genus Centropristis; species Centropristis striata. The sequence continues at coordinate 30,042,128 of NC_081539.1, read as the reverse complement.
ACTTTTCTTTTTTTGCAGTGAAGTTGGAACTGGTTCTTGATTCCTGTCCCCAAGCCGAATCTCTCTTTGGTGTTTGGAGAACAGATAATATGTTAGCAGATATATGAGACAATGCTGGAGAGGAGTGGTGTGATGCACCATTTCTGAAATTCTATCAAAAAATGGTCAGTGACAGATGGAAAAAAGCAAAAGCACTTTTTCACTGAACAAAACTGAAATTGAACCCAAATTGTGTATTGTGTCTTTTTTGACTTGCAGTGAGTGCTGTCCAGAGATAGAAACATGACAAAGGGTGGCCATGAGTTGAGATTAGTTTATACATCTGTTTCCATCGACCACAGAGGACGATCACAGCATTAAATGCCTTCACACACAAAAGCGTCAGCAGACAAATGGCTCCCAGCCGATAACAACATAAAAGCAAAAAGATCGAGAGAAAAGTGAAGAAGGTCAAGAAAGGCTGAGTATTTCTCTTTAGGTGGAGAAGACTTGCATTGATTTACAGTGAAGCTGCTACTAGTTTGAGGAGATGGTGCATCAGTGCTGATGGCTGTTTTTTAAAACCTTATCTCTGCGTGGCCTGGGGCGTCACAAACAGGAAGTATCAGTTAAATGTGCATCTGTGTGTGGAGTGTGTGTGTGTGTGTGTGTGTGGACACGCTGAGGAGCGCTGCATGATGGAATGAGGGAACTTTAATATAGTCCGGCGGCTTAGCTAAATAAAGGGGACACGCTGGACAAAAGCACCAAATTTTTTCCACGTGCTCTCTATCACCATAGGTTTCCCATATAAAGTCTATGAGAACCAATACATCTTCCAAGCCATTCAGAAGGTCAATCTTGGTGTCAAAATCTACATTTTCTGGGTCAAGGAATCATTTAAAGCTGTTGAGAATATCACTAGATGATTATTTGATCAAATAGAAATGTTCATTTTCACCCAGACTGGAAGGCAACTCGCTTCAAGTGCTGCAGCAGAGAATCCTGAGCTGAAAATGTTTGGAATCTAATAATTATGTAAATACATGGCCAAAATGAACATATCTATTTGATCATCTAGTGATATTCTCAGTAGCTTTAAATTATTCTTTGACCCAGAAAATATATATTTTGACACCAAGATTGACCTTCTAAGTGGCTTAGAAGATATACTGGTTCTCATAGATTTTATATGGCTGCCATCTCCGATCTGCAATCTTGATGAAGTGGCTCCTACCAAAAATTGAAACCTATAGTGATAGAGAGCATGTGGAAAAAATTTGGTGCTTTTGTCCGACGTGTCCCCTTTCTTCCCAAATCTGGTCCTAAACCTCCGGACTAATAGTGAAGGCAGCAAGTTGGAGTGAGACCTCACAGAGCCAGATAGAACGTGGTCCTCCCAAGTCCTCTGTTTATGTATGTGTGTGTCTGTGAGTTCCTACAGGGCTCAATAATCCAGATGCTCATGTTCCCCATTCACTGTCAGTGTGTTCAGGCAGGACAGGTGAGCATTGGCAGGTGTTTCTGTCCAACAACTGAAATATTTGCATGAGAATATCCAAAGTACTGTCCCTCCAAATGTGCTTTTCTTCGCTGGTTCTAGGTATGCACTGCCAAAAAGGTGCTTGCAGTTTCTGAAATGACTCTTCCATTAGTCATTTCTTTGTCCTACATCTTCTGACTGGGAAATTAAGATTAACGTCCTCAATTGTTGAGGACGTTCCACTCTTTTTTTTTTTTTTTTTTAATTGTGTATAATACAACAGTGAACAATGATGTATGCATTTGTATTTTTGTCTCGTAGGTTTCAAGTGCAATGCAGGTAAAAGTACTTAAAAATGGTTAAAAAACATTCTATTACATTAATAACATTTTTTTTTATTAAACCCCACAACAGTCAATCATTCAAATGATATACTGAATTTTAAAAAATCTACAAAATTAAATGCTGCTTATGTAAATGCATCAATACAAATAATTGAATGACATATATATATCAATATATGTATATATATATATTGATATATATAGATGTATATATATATATATATATATATATATATATATTGATGTGTATATATATATATATATATATATATATATATATATATATATATATGTTCCACTCTTTTGATATGATGAGGAATGTCTTCTAGGTGGCTTTGGAGCAAGGAAACACTCTTTTCTTCTCTTATACCGTAGAGATTCATGGCTCATTTGGAAAAAAAAAAAAGGTATCAAAATGTTGTTCACAGCTGCTCAGACATGACTATAATTTGTTTTATCTAAAAGTTGTTTGTGGTGTATCCAGTTCCAGTTTCCAGATATAATCTCAACAAGCTACTATAGCGAAAAACATGGATCACTCAGGAAGTGAAGTACTAGTGTTTTTACTTTTGTGTGCCAGTATTGTGGAGAAAATAACTGCTAAATCTGAGCCGAGTGTTTAAATGGCCTGCTCAGAGCTAAACACACCTGCAAGCTTCAGGCTTAAAGGCAAGAGAGAGCCTGCCAATTTGAATCCACATATGAGACTAAGGCTTTAATGTACCTGTGTTTCACCAAGCTTTATATAGATTTTAAGAGCACAGATGGCTGTTCTCACCTCCTTTATGTCTGCTTTGTTCTTTCAGTAATTATCTCCAGATTTCAATTCTGTATACCTCACTCCCTATATTGCATTTGAACCATTAAACCTTGAATTTAATTAATGCCAAGGTTGTTTTTGGATTTAATGTAGATTGGAACGTCTTGCAGATTCATGCTCATATTAATAAAGTCAGTATAAGTGGCGACTTCATTGCTAAATGCAAACAACATTCGTGAAAAATAAATACATTTACTACTACATTTTTACACAAGATAGGACTTTTAAACAAAATTTGGCATAATTAAAAAAAAGTTCCTGTCTTTTTCTCATCCTCACATCTCCAGTTGGAGGAGATGAAGAGATATGAAAGTTATGAGTTATGAAAGCTTGCCATTAACGTGACTGTGATATTTTCTGTTGAGATAATAGACTAGTATAGTATAGTATAAAAGAATTGGATGTGACTCTACCATTGGTTTGTGGACTACTGTTTGAAGCCTTGAGTTTGCCATTTTGGCTGTTTTTTGTGGAACCAGAAGTGACCATATTTGGCCAAGACTTTTTTTTTTTTTGCACTATCCTGTTAGCTTTGCAATGACACCATAATTTGAGTTCAAATCTTTTTCAGTTTAAAGTTTCAGTTGCTGTTTGTTGATTTGTTCACTTCAGAATCATAAAAACCACACTGCCCCAGCTGCACTTGACATATCTTGAAGCCCAGCCATGATGGACAAATTGGCCCTAAAAATTACGACGTGACCCTGGAGTTTAGATTGGATAAAAGCGTGGAAGGATTTTCCACAAACAGGATAAACGACGCAGCACTCCTACAGTTTCCTGTGTTTTATAAAGTCGGAAAATCTTTCTCACTGTTGACAGTTGTGGATCCAGAGTGACATGCAGGTGTTTAACATCACCATAAAGAGACTGACTGCATTAAATGAAGTGTCGTAGGAGAGCCGTTTGTACGTTTGGGGCTCAGTGGGAGCGGGATGTCTGCAGTTTTGACAGTTTTGTTGGCCCATAGGGGAGTTACAGGCGTTCTGTGCATCGCTGGGATTTGTCATCATCTACATCAGCTGTTCTCAACCTTGGGGTCGGGACCCCAAATGGGGTCGCGAGATGATTTCTGCGGGTCGCCAAATCATTTTGGAAGTCAGCTCTGTCTCCACTGTGTTAAAGTGTTCATGTGTTAATGTGTTTTAGTCTTTTTGGTCACTTGATGTCTTTTTTTTTTTTGGTCATTTTGTGTCTTTTTTGTCATTTTGTGTCTTTTTTTGATCATTTTCTGGTCAATTTGTGTCTTTTTTGGTAATTTTGTTTCCTTTTTTTGGTCATTTTGTGTCTTTTTTTTTGTCATTTTGTGTCTTTTTTTGGTAATTTTTTTTGGGGGTCATTTTGTGTCTTTTTTTGGTCATTTTGTTTCCTTTTTTTGGTCATTTTGTGTCTTTTTTTTTGTCATTTTGTGTCTTTTTTTGGTAATTTTATGTCTTTTTGGTCATTTTGTGTCTTTTGGTCATTTTATGTCTTTTTTTGTCATTTTGTGTCTTTTTTTGATCATTTTCTGGTCAATTTGTGTCTTTTTTGGTAATTTTGTTTCCTTTTTTTGGTCATTTTGTGTCTTTCTTTGTCATTTTATGTCTTTTTTGGTCATTTTGTGTCTTTTTTTGGTCGTTTTATGTCTTTTTTTTGTCATTTAGTGTCTTCTTGGTCATTTTGTGTCTTTTCTGGTCATTTTGTGTCTTTTTTTGGTCATTTTGTGTCTTTTGGTCGTTTTATGTCTTTTTTTGTCATTTTGTGTGTTTTTTGTCATTTTGTGTCTTTTATTGATCATTTTCTGGTCAATTTGTGTCTTTTTTGGTAATTTTGTTTCCTTTTTTTGGTCATTTTGTGTCTTTTTTTTAGTCATTTTATGTCTTTTTGGTCATTTTGTGTCTTTTTTTGGTCGTTTTATGTCTTTTTTTTGTCATTTAGTGTCTTCTTGGTAATTTTGTGTCTTTTCTGGTCATTTTGAGTCTTTTTTGGTCATTTTGTTTCTTTTCTGGGTGATCTGAACTGTGTGTGTGAGATTGTGTTCAGTGAGCGGGGGGTCGCGGACAACATGCATGTTAAATTGGGGGGTCTCGACTCAAAAAGGTTGAGAACTACTGATCTACATGACAATAAAAAAGCCGTGCAAAGGCTGTAAAAAAGAATATATAAAAGTTAATAGGAGAAAAGCTGAACTCTGGAGAATGTCATGTTTGATTGTTGGGTGCACCGAGTGGTTGCAGCTGAACGCATGTAGTCATTTAAATAATAATACACTTGAAATGTTAAACAAGTAACGAGCCATTTATTCCTAATTATCTACAACACTGCAGTGATTATAAAGAACAATATGAGCATGTGATCTGGCTGCTGCCCAAATCTTTTTGTTGGAGCTCTATTTTCTTCATAATGCAGAAAGAAAAGCAAAAATTCACAGTATATAATATTGGCGTCCCTCAGCTCACAGAGGATGAATGCACCTCTGGCAACAAATTGCGTGTGTTGTGAACTAGAATTTCTGCAATATATTTGTTGGCCAGATTAATTAAAGCTGAATATGGCTTTTGTGAACAATTTGTAATCAGTGGATGTCAGTGCCAATTAAACTACATCGTGTTGAATACAAATAGTAATGCTCAGTGAAACTGTTTCAAGCCTTGTTTTTTGCAGAACCACTGCAGTATTGATTGGGAAAAGTTAATGTATGTGCCGGTGAAATTCCTTACCGAGCATGTGTCTTTTAGTTATATGCGACATTGTAGCCATCCCTTTACAAAACTGTTCTTATTATCAATAAATCCCATGCAAGGACGGACACCGACAGTAAATTGATACTACAATATTGTCTGCTTAGCCAAGCCTGACAGTAAAGTATATTATTCCTTTGTACCATAGAGCTCCATTATTGTCCCAACACTATAAAAACACATCAATGAGCCATATAGTTGGACTGGGTGAGGTGCTTTTTCATTATCATTAACATGGGCACTGTAGATATTGACTCACACCATCCTGTTGCTGAAAAATACCAATTACAGCTGAAAATGCGTATTAATCCACAGCTGAAAATAGTCTTTTCTTCCAGTGTTTGTTTGCTGAAAACTGTAGTTTCTAGTAGAATAAAAATTATATATTTGTTTCACCGTATGTCCTACAGGAACAACCTTGGGGCTGAATTCCACAGAAAGGGTACGGAAGTTTGTATATATGTAAATTAATTAATAAACAATAACACCAGCCTCATTATTCTGGCCATCCAAAGGTCTGGCTCTAGAGTAGGTGTGGATCAGGCGGCAATCTCCGTGTCTGAGCATGGAGGCCACCAGGAAGTGCATAAAGCCTGCAATTCACTGAAAATTCCAGTAGGGGGCGCTAAGTTTGGCTGCAAAAGAAATCTGCCCATTCATTTCAGTGCTAAATTTGAAAACTTCTCACTTGATTTATTACCTCAGAAAAAATTTTCAGGGACAACATTATGGTCTCAATAACTAGTAAAAAATCTTCTTCAAGACAATTTGATGTCAATAGTTCTAATAATGGCCCCATTTAGAAGAAAATAGAAGATAAAGAATCGTATGATTTGGGGGGCGGGGCTACCTTTGATTGACAGGTCACTGACAAGGCGAGCCGTCACCAGGAGAGAAGCAGAGCAATGCGTATCCACGGCAACGTGTCAATAAAGTTATATATAACGTTATATAGATAGAAAAGAGGACGTTTATTGATTTGGCCTCATAACTTTGACCCTTTCACTGTATTTTCACTTAATGACAGTTTATTTGAACGTTTTGTTCAGTAAAAATGTCTTGTTCAGTGTTTGGTTGGACTAACAGACACTCCAAGGAGTTGCTGCTCAGTTTTCTGAGGTAAGAAAGATACATTTTGTTTTTGTTTTTTTGCTAGCCAAAACTAACATCCCAGTTAATGCTCCAGTTAATGCTAACATGAATTAGCAGCAGCTTCTCTCAGTCAGGTTGAGGTGTAGAGAGGCTGTAGTCAGTGATCAGATCCCTCTCCTCCTCCACAGTCCAGATATGGTCTGCTTCCTGTATCGGAAACAAGATGGCGACGAGTGTAACGCTGAACTCGAGGCTTCCAACAGGCCACAAACCAATGGGTGACGTCACGGTGACTACGTCTATTATTTATATACAGTCTATGGTGTGGATGAGGAACCCAATTTGGGAAACTGGTTCCTCCTGATGGAGATTCCTTAATACAGCTTTCTACTTTCTAATTCATGGCTGTTTATATATTTCAGTGCTGCAGGTCATTTTGCTTTATCTCTCGATCAATATGAGTCACAGAAAGAAATTGGGACAAAGCTTAAAGCAAAGTGAGATAGAAAAGAAAGAGAGCTACACCAAATATAGACTTTAACATCCCTGACTGATCATTAGCAAGATGGTGCTCAAGTGTCTCCGCTCGAGCTCAAGTACGGTCGACTGGAAAGGTCCACTTGGATTGGCTTCCACAGAAATCTGAATGGCTGTTATAAATAATGACAGAGGTAAAGTCGAGAGGGATTTTTACAGAAGGGCATGAAATAGAAAGGCTGGAGTGGGTCATAATGAAGGTAGAGAAAGAATAAATGCATTTCGCAATACAGAAACAGGACATGTCAATCAGTGCTGAGTTTTTATTGAGTATTTACTTTCTGCTACTTTCAAGTTCCATGGCAATAAGATATTAAATGTATTTTTTTGGACAATGATGCTATTATTGCTGATATCTACGGTGGCCCTGAAATGCAAATCACAACAGCAAATCAAAAAAAGCAACAACAAATCAGAAAACACAACGACAAATTAAAGAAACACAACGACAAATCAAAAAACGCAACGACAAATCAAAAAACGCAACGACAAATCAGAAAACACAACGACAAATCTAAAAACACAACGACAAATTAAAGAAACACAACGACAAATCTAAAAACACAACGACAAATCAGAAAACACAACGACAAATTAAAGAAACACAACGACAAATCTAAAAACACAACGACAAATCAGAAAACATAACGACAAATTAAAGAAACACAACGACAACGACAGTGACGACTTATGTCGCCGGAGGGTACCTACCTTTTGTGGTTTGGTTAATGTCGTTGTCGTTTCTGATTTGCCGTTGTGATTTGCACTTCAGGGCCACCGTAGATATCAAGTCTGCCACAATACGGATTTTGATTTAATTCCGGAGGCTGTGATCGATATGAGAAAATATAATATGCCCATTATAATATGTCAGTTTTATTTAGCCTTTATCAACTACAAAAAGCGAGAAGAATCGGGCTTGACAATTGTTTTACGAGCTCTTCCAGACATTTGAATGAAAAACAATCTATTACTTTTAAGAGATGGGAGTAAATATTCTCATTATCTACCTGTTGCTAGGCTGCCAGCACTTTTCAAATGTTGAGGAAGGAGGTGTGCTTGGACGGACCATTTGCACTGCTGTGGCAATTTCAAAATAAAGGTGTATCTTAAAGATGATGATATGTATCAATCGAGATCGATGCATCACTGTCACACTAGTTACTATCTCAGTTTGTTGTGTTAGCATCATAGACTGTATATAAATAATGGATGTAGTCACCGTGATGTCACCCATTGGTTTGTGGCCCGTTGGATGCCTCGAGTTCAGCGTTATACTCGTCACCATCTTGTTTCCGATACGTGGAGCAGACCATAATTGGACTGTGGAGGAGGAGAGGGATCTGATCACTGACTACAGTTACTGTTACTGACCTCAGAAAACTGAGCAGCGACTCCTTGGAGTGTCTGTTAGTCCAACCAAACACTGAACAAGACATTTTTACTGAACAAAACGTTCAAATAAACTGTCATTAAGTGAAAATACAGTGAAAGGGTCAAAGTTATGAGACCAAATCGGTAAACGTCCTCTTTTCTATCTATATAACGTTATATATAACTTTATTGACACGTTTCCATGGATACGCATTGCTCTGCTTCTCTCCTGATGACGGCTCGCCTTGTCAGTGACCTGTCAATCAAAGGTAGCCCCGCCCCAAATCATACGATTCTTTATCTTCTATTTTCTTCTAAATGGGGCCATTATTAGAACTATTGACATCAAATTGTCTTGAAGATGATTTTTTACTAGCGATTGAGACCATAATGTTGACCTGAAAATTTTTTCTGAGGTAATAAATCAAGTGAGAAGTTTTCAAATTTTGCACTGAAATGAATGGGCAGATTTTTTTTGCAGCCAAACTTAGCGCCCCCTACTGGAATTTTTGGTGAATTGCAGGCTTTATGCACTTCCTGGTTGGCCTCCATGCTCAGACACGGAGATTGCTGCCTGGTTAGCATGCTAACATTTGCTAACATTTAACATTCAGCTAAAAAAAAAGTATTTAGTTTTGCTGCTATTTGGTTTAAACCAAAGTATGGATAATATCAAATCTGAACCTGATGATGGTGACCAATAGTATTACAATTCATACTGAAGGGGATATGAACCTCTGTACCAATTTTCTTGACAATCCATATAAAACCATAATGTGTTGCTCGAAGAAAACTTACCAGACTCATCAAAGTCATTAAGATTTATCATCTACAACCATAAATGTCTGTACAAAATTCTATGGCAATGCATCCTATAGTGTTTGTGATATTTTAGTCTGGACTAAAGTGGATTTAACATTACGAACATTAATATTTCTATAACAAAGCCACACAGCTAGCAGGGCTGCTAAATACATGAACATTCTATTTTCAGCTTAACACTGGCAGACAAAGAAACTATTTTATTGTGAATCACTTTTGGATTTACCAAAATTACCTCAACAAAACTTAAAAGCACTCCTTCCACACAACTTCAGTTCATAATGGGCCCACTGGGCCTCTTTGAAACTACAGACAGTGTGCTCTTCTTTAAGGTGTCAAGATTATTTCCTTGTAACAGGAAAAGATCAACTGGGAGTCAAGAACTCTAAATAATAAGAATGTACCACGGTATCAAATAACCTCCAGCTGTCAGAAATGACAGAAATAAGTATTTGATATTATTAGCATCATGTCAGAGACTCATTTTAATACACTTTGTCTGACTTTGGGTTTGATGGGACAGGGGAAATCCCACAGGATTTTACTGTGTTTGAATGATTAATTTGAATGATTTTGCCTTTGTAGTGCACCTTCTTGCTTTGTGACTGTGTGAGAGGCCTGGATCACGATGCAGAATAAAAAGCTGACTTGCTTTGATACTCAGCAGAGCTTACTAATTCCCTGCCAGCAGCTCCAGCGGTTTCTCTTTGTTTTCTACCATACAGCTCTCTCTCCACGAGTCTCGCCTTCTCACTTTACCCTCTCTGTTTGTGGTTGTGTCATGTTAGACGTGTGTTGGGATTCTTCCAGTTTCCCAAGAAGATTACACCAGCGTGTGCTGTGCTCCATCATTTGCCATGGCTTAAATCCGGACTTAGAGAAGAAAATTCATTACGGATGCTAACCAGCCCAGTGCAATCCCTTTAGAGTCCCACAATCGCACGTCGTCATGCTTACTCAGCTTGTGTGTAATCATTTCAGACTAATGGACAGATAGGTAAACAGGTAAACAGGTAGGACAGGACGTGAAGCCAAGACAGACAATGAGCAGGCAGGCAGGTGTACACAGGTGCTCTACAGAGGTTTGAACAATAGACAACACTGCAAAAAAAGAAAAGTTGGGTGAACTCAAAATTTCAAGGCAACAAACTTCGATAAAATTTTAAGTTGGACAATTAAACTAAATATTTTAAGTTTTGTTTTTGAGTTTGTTCAACTCTGAATTTCTCTGGCACGATTGTAACGCCGCTATGAAATGTCAGTTAATGTTGTGACCACAATTTTGAGTTAGCATTGATACGCTAATGGCTACTCTTGTAGCTGTAACAAGCAGCGCCGCTAGCATCAGTTAACCGCTAGCGTCAGTTAGCCGCTAGCATCAGTTAGCCGCTAGCTTTCGCTAATGACCGAATTTCACAACAAAGAAATAAGAGTTAGCAGAACTATTGTCCCTTGTTGTGAACCCCAACTTAAAGATATAAGTAACAACAACTCACCAACTTGTTTTTGAGCAGACAACTGGCTTCCTTTGTTGTGCTAACTTACATTATTGCCCTAAATGTCAGTAATTTATATTTCCAAGTTTTACCAACTTAAATCACTGTTTTAGGCCAAAAAATACAAGTTGGCTTTTTTGCAGTGAAGGCCTTTCCCAGCAGTGTGCCAAAATGAGTTTGTAATAACTTTGTTTTTGTTACTTTGTTGTAATTTTGTATTGCCATGCAGTACGACAAAGCATCTGCCTTCTGTCTTTTCAGGGCAGGAACTCAATCACTACTCCTTATATTCACAATTACTCTTGGCAAGTACAGCAGGGTTAATTTTCTCTTTTGGACATTAGAAACTCTGGCCAGTGAGCCTGCCAAAGGAAGCTGAGCCCAGCTGTTGAACTTCATGACTGCCTGTTGTCAGAATCCAATCCATGTCTGGAGTTCCCTCCTGTCAGGGTTCACTGGAAAATGGTACAATGAACCTGAAGTGTAGAAGTCAATATTCCACAATGATCTTTAAAAACCAAAACCATGCTCATCCGAGGGGTAAAGCAGTGCTAAAGTACCAAGTGGCAACTTCAGACTCTGAAAAGTCAAGTCAATGTGCACACTGCAAAAAAAGAAAAGTTGGGTGAACTCAAAATTTCGAGGCAACAAACTTCGATAAAATTTTAAGTTGGACAATTAAACTAAATATTCTAAGTTTTGTTTTTGAGTTTGCTCAACTCTGAATTTCTCTGGCACTTGTAACGCTGCTATGAAATGTCAGCTAATGTTGTGACCACAATTTTGAGTTAGCATTGATACGCTAATGGCTACTCTTGTAGCTGTAACAAGCAGCGCGGCTAGCATCAGTTAGCCACTAGCATCAGTTAGCCGCTAGCTTTCGCTAATGACCAAATTTCACAACAAAGAAATAAGAGTTAGCAGAACTATTGTCCCTTGTTGTGAACCCCAACTTAAAGATATAAGTAACAACAACTCACCAACTTGTTTTTGAGCAGACAACTGGCTTCCTTTGTTGTGCTAACTTACATTATTGCCCTAAATGTCAGTAATTTATATTTCCAAGTTTTACCAAATGAAATCACTGTTTCAGGCCAAAAAATACAAGTTTACTTTTTTGCAGTGCAACTGCCTTAAACTTGCATTCTTTGTAATGTTCAGCAGGGGGCGACTTGACTGACTGCAAAAGTAAATCTGATTATATAGAAGTCTATGAGAAAATGACCCTACTTCCGAAATGATTTGTTCCCCGAGTAAACATTTTCCTAATGAGTTTATGGTCTCAATCACTCATTTTAAGTTTTTTTTCATTAAAGCATGATGTTCATTTAGGAAAGTATGGTCCCATTTAGTGGCATGGCTACTGTATTATGGACAGGTCGCTACTACAGTGCACAACAAGTGTTTTCTTCTTTGAACATTAACCTTCAGTCTTCTTTCAGTTCATGAATTTTAACATTTTGGTCGTCTAAAAATGTCTTGTTCAGGATTTGATTGTACTAAAAGATACTTGCTAAACAAGCCAGCTACACTACCGGTCAAAAGTTTTAGAACACCCCAAGTTTTCAAGTTTTTTATTGTAATTCAAGCAGTTCAATTCAAATGAACAGCTTGAAAGGGTACAAAGGTAAGTGGTGAACTGCCAGAGGTAAATAAAAAAAGGTAAGGTTACCAAAATTAAAAAATAATGTACATTTCAGAATTAGTAGGCCTTTTTTCAGGGAACAAGAAATGGGTTAACAACTTAACTCTATGGAGTCTTGGGCTATTTTGTCAATTTTTAAATTCTTTTCATGTCTTTGTAAGTCATTTTGTGTCTTTTTTTTTTTGTCATTTTGTGTCTTTAGGTGTCTTTTTTGTCATTTTGTGTCTTTTTTTGGTCATTTTGTGTCTTTTTTTAGTCCTTTAGTCCAACATAAAATGTGATTTTGAATCTTTTTTTTTACTTTCAAAACACTATCATGCTCAATAAAGAATTTTAAATGTTGCAAATGTACATTAATTTACACTGAGTACACTGAGACATTAAACTGCATCATTTTCAATTAAATTCTGGAAAAGTTGGTGTGTTCTAAAACTTTTGACCAGTAGTGTAGTTAGCGCTAACATTAGCTGGTAACTTAGCGCCCTCCTTCCTAGCGCCAAGCTCATGTCCAAATATGGTCACACAAAAAACCAACATGTCAACAGACAAAATGCCAAACTTGGGGCTTCAAAAGTAGTATTACACATACCAAGGGTCCACTTCCTCTATGGTCTGGACTCTGGACTGCAGGTGACATGGACAAAAGGCAGGTTGGCACCAGATTGTCATTTTTTAAGGCTGTATCTTAAATCTGTACTGTTGTGGATTCACAAGGAATTAAAGGAACTGCAATGCTGGGCACTTTGAAACCTTCAATCAAAGGATTTTTGGATTGAACCAATGCTACCTAACATGACCCATACACTGGAAATGTGCCTTAATCTATCTATTTTTGGTAAATCCAAGAGCTGTTGTCTGGGAACTGTTAAAAAAAGACCTAATATAGGATTTAGGGGGAGAAAAGTGGGCGAATCTCTCCTATAAATTACAGTGAGTCTCTACTGCTCAGTAATCTGGGCTGTAATTTTTGGGACATCAGCACTTGTGTCATCAGCAGCCTAAACTTAGATTGCTTGGGTTTTTTGGTGTGTGTGTGTGTGTGTGTGTGTGTGTGTTGTCCCTGTCAATGGAATAAGTTTCATGCAGTGATGTGGGAAGGGTGTGGATGATTTGGGAGGGAGCAGATAAAGGCAAAACCGGAGTGAAGCAATTTTAAGCTTTCTTCTAATAACTATTTCTCACCAGGCTGTTGGATACGACATATCAAGACAAAAAACACTTTACCATGTAACATCTCTGCACTGCAAAAAAATCCAACTTGTATTTTTTGGCCTAAAACAGTGATTTAAGTTGGTAAAACTTGGAAATATACATTTTTGACATTTAGGGCAATAATGTAAGTTAGCACAACAAAGGAAGCCAGTTGTCTGCTCAAAAACAAGTTGGTGAGTTGTTGTTACTTATATCTTTAAGTTGGGGTTCACAACAAGGGACAATAGTTCTGATAACTCTTATTTCTTTGTTGTGAAATGCAGGAAAGTGGTGAAATTCATTAGCGAAAGCTAGCGGCTAACTGATGCTCGCGGCTAACTGATGCTAGCGGCACTGCTTGTTACAGCTACAAGGGTAGCCATTAGCGTATCAATGCTAACTGAAAATTGTGGTCGCAACATTAGCTGACATTTCATAGCGGCGTTACAATCGTGCCAATTCAGCACATTGCAGAAGTTAGCAGAAGTAAGGATTAAAAGTTATTACAATCTAAAATTATAAGTTCAAAAATCTGAATTCAGAGTTGAGCAAACAAACTTAAAAACTTAAAATATTTAGTTTAATTGTCCAACTTAAAATTTTATCGAAGTTTGTTGCCTTGAAATTTTGAGTTCACCCAACTTTTCTTTTTTTACAGTGTGATTTGGGACTCCTTTTTGTCTCAATGTGCTAATTATTTCAAGTGCTAATTTTCTATCGACTAAAATGCTGTCATGCTCTTTATAGAAAAGTTTTGCTTACCTTTTATAGGCTCTAATCAACTAAACTAGGGTTCTTCACCTTAAAATCCGTCATTCGCAACCCCGACAGTAGACCAATCCTTTTAGAACACACACACTAATTTATTTATTTATTTTCTATTATTATTTTATGACTATCTATTTTTAGAAACTGTGGCCTGAGGTAGGATCTAATGAACCCGATAAAAAGGCTCCTGCTCCAGTTCCTTCTTAATTGAATTTTGTGTTCAAGTGCGCCCACACTGTCTATACATCTGTCAGTCTACTGATTTGTGTGTGTGTGTGTGTGTGTGTGTGTGTGTGTGTGCAGGTGCCTCTTTATTTGTGCGTGAGCATGCTTCTTGTAAGGCAGATAATGAGCGTGCAGCATGCATTCTCTCATTTCAATCCAAAGCCGCATGACTAGAGTGCAGCGGTTTGTATTCATAAACATAATGCACATCGATCCCTTGATTTGTTTCCACAGCCAAATCAGTCTCGGTGTCTGCCTGTCTCTAATTCACTCTATGATTGGTTATCTGTTTCCTATAATTTTGATCCACACTACGTGCCCATGAGATAGTTGAAGTAGTAGCTCTGCATTGATTTATATCCATTCTCCTGTTGTAGATAATGAGTCTACTTCCAGTCATGTTTTCTTTGTTCTTTCCTTTACATTCACTCTTGGCAGAGTTAAGTAAACTCATGGGAAGATGTTACTCCAGAAGTTAATTTGTCTCATCTTACACATCTCATATATTCACATCTCAGTCTTTATCTTAATGTGAAAATATTTTAATCCCATGCATTTTATTGTATGCGCCAACATCTGAACTTTCTTCTTCTCATCTATCTGTAAAAATGGTCAGACATTGTCAAGTTCTGTCTTCTTTGTGACCACAACTCTGCCCAAACTTGAAAAACTGCTTGATCAATATGCGAAGGATGCAAAGGACAACTCGTTTTCCACTTTTTCTTTGGTTTTTATTTTCTTGAAGATGGTTGGTGATTTATGGTTTAAACAGAATTACGCAGAGTGGTGTGAAATAGGTTGATAACCTTTAAGATAAACAGAAAACAGGCATTAGTTTTGAAAGCAAATCCCACTAAACATTTAACTAAACAGTTTTTCTAGAAAATAAATGTTACCATTACTTTAAAACAAACAAAGTCATTCAAAATTAACCAAGTAAACAATTAAAGTAATGATTTACATACTTAAACATAAGGTTTACTTAAACAAACGTTACATTTTTTGTAACTAATTAAATCAAAACAGTCATAAAAAAGCATGACCTCAACATATATCATTCACAATTTAGAGTGGGTTTCTCCTACCAGTTGCATCTTCGATCTGATTAGGAGTTCTGGTCTTCCCTTGTTTCCAGCAGCAGGTGAAAGGGCCAACTGACCTACCACCAAACATTTAGTGCCATGCCTTCCCAGTTGGTGTGCAGCAGAATATGGTCCCCCTGGGAGCACTTCCTGATACTTTGGTTCCACCCTACTTTCCAAGTGGTCAGAATGTACAACTTCTATGCTCAATATGAGCCAGCATAGACTATTAAAGAGGTGGACGTTGCCATTTAAGATCAACTAGTGGTTTGAAGCCTTAAGCTTGGCATTATGGCTGCCGCCATCTTGCCACCAGTTGGTTTCTTGGTGCCAGAAATGATCATATTTAGACGAGAGTGTGGAGCAAAGTTATCAACAAGAACTCGCTAGCTTGATTAACCAGATACAAATATGAACAGTCTACTCCTTAGAGTGTCTTTTAGTACAACAACATTTTAATGAATTGACTATTAATGAAACAATATTATTCTCATGAATGGGTTTGTATCAAGGTTATAATAATTTTGGATTTTTCATTAACAAAAACAAAAATTCACAACGAAATTAAAACTAAAACTAATGAAAAATCCAAAACTACTAAAACCTTGGTATACAGTCACATGTGGGCTTTGCACAGGGGACAGTTATAGTTTGACACATTCTAGTTGAATTTGCCATCTTTTGCTTTCTTTCTTTCTGCACATAAAAAGGTATAAAGCACTATATATTAATGGTAACATTGGAAAGAAGTGAAAAGTACAGTTGAAGCCATGGACCAAACTTCACCTCTTGTTTTTGTAGGACACACATGGTGCCTTTGACTCAGGAGGAAGCCAGATGTTACAATATTCAAATCAACACTGGAAGTTTCCCTGCCAAGCCCAAATAAGCTGTTTACGGGATGACTTCATACTTGCAGTTCCCACTTCTCACAACAACACTCACCATATTTTACCCAGGTTGAAACCATCTTTCACTGCTCTGAACTGCTGCAGCATCAGATAAAAAACTAGAAGAGAAACATTCAGCGTTTTGTACATGTTGAAAAGCTCGATGCAGACCAAGGTCATTATAGTTAACGAAAACTAACAAAATAACGAAAACTAGAATTGAAAAAACATTTTCGTTAACTGAAATAAAAATAAAAACTAGGGTTTTTAAAAAACGATAACTAACTAAAACTGTATTTTGTGGTTAGAAAACTAACTAAAATTATAGTGAAAATGTCCTTAGTTTTCGTTTTTGTCAACTTTTTTCATTCATAATTCAGTGTTTCTATTTGAACATGCAACACATGGTGAATATGTTTACTGAGACTGGGATGTTTACACTAGAACCAAAATTCAAAACACCCAGAACTGTAAGAGTTAATAACCTTATTGGGGCTGAGATGATAAACCAAAGGAAATAAAGGAAACATTTATTATGACCTCTTTGAATCTGACACCCAACACATAGCCCATTACAAAAAAACTAAAACTAACACTAAAACTAATAAAAACTAAACTAAAACTAAGCATTTTCAAAAACTAAAAACTAAACTAAAACTAGAAAACTCACTCTAAAAACTAACTAAAACTAACTGAATTTGAAAACAAAAATTCACAACGAAATTAAAACTAAAACTAATGAAAAATCCAAAACTATTATAACCTTGATGCAGACCGATCTCAAGTCGTTTTGTTCTTTTGACTCAAGAAATATTTACTGAAACGTCTCCTGCCTTTTGCTGCTGCGGTTTTCTCGGGTTTGATGGGTTATTCATTAAGGTCACTCTGCTCTTTCAATGTGACAGACAACACAAAGGAGAAAATATTATTTGCTTTCCTTTTCAAACAGTCAGTTTAGAATGTCACAAGAGGACATATCTATATCTCAAGCACTAGCATAGAATAACAGAGACTTTGAATAGCTCTGCCTATGTTTGGAGACCCTGACTGACCCTCTACAAGAATCTGGTCTTTCTCATATTCTCATAGTAGAATAATATTGGTCATCCTGAACCGAAACGACCCCTCGGTCTGGGTAAATTGATTCCAAAAAAAGACTGAGACCACTGTGCCAATCTGCATTGTTTTCCATGTGATCATATCTTCACTTTATTCCCCAAACTCTTCATGTGACTGGAAGAAAAATAATCTTACAGCTGCGTCGGCATATATCCACCATGAGGGGTGCAATGAAAAAATGGCTCTGGATTCAGATTGCATCAGGTAATTACCGCTCCAGTCGTTACTTTTATGTCTAAGATTATCTGCCGAGGTGGGGAAATATTCCTATCAGCAGAGATGGCAGATGAAAAGCCGCCATTAGCGGCAAGCTGCTGCATCACTGGCGTTGGTAAGTTGTGCATTTGGAGATATGCGTCTCTGCTGTCGTTGTCGTTTCTGCGGCTTGTCAAATGAAGCCAATTAATCTCAATGAGAATCTTTTTTTCACTGATAATTGTGAAAGAATTTGTCCTGATGACATTGGTGCGGAAAAATACCAGCTGAAAGACAGAACGTCACCTACGAGAGCTACGGAAACTATTTATTTCCACATATCTGTTATTTTACTGTTACATTGATAATAAACAATCAATCAATTCAACCTTTGTTTCACAGCAAATTAGTACACTTCCTCCTTTATGTGTATAAACGAACCTGGTCTCACAGGAATCCGTGAAATAGCCACGGATGAACTCAAATTTCTGTGAAACTGACACGGATTTCACTACAATGCAAGTTAATGACAGTCATATCCCGTGGCTATTGGTGTTCCAAGTCACGTGACTTTCAAGGTCCCGGCGGTCAGAAAAAAAAACATGGCGGACAGTTCTCTCATTTTTAGTGAAAAAATCTATATTTTGACTTAGTTTCTGCATAAAAATGGATTTTTATTACATTTCTAGCGAGAAATGTATGTTTTATTTTCTAAATATTCACTCAGTGAATGTACATAATCACTTTGTATGTTGGAATAGCCACGGGACATGACTGTCATTAACTTGCATTGTAGCGAAATCCGTGTCAGTTTCACGGAAATTTGAGCGATTATGTGGCTATTCCACGGATTTTGAGTTAAGCGAAATCCGTGGCTATTTCACGGATTCCTGTGAGACCATGTTGGTATAAACTGCTTACTCATCTAGACAGTGACTCATGTTTAAACGCAGCACAATTACAGAGCTTTCGATCAACATTGAGAGGTTTGGTTTTTGTTAAACTAAACAGTAGGAAGGATAGGACATGTCATTTTGGAGACTTTGGACAGAAAATTATTGTTGTGCCAGACAACTTGGTTCCAGCATCGACCAACCTGACACTACAGTGTATACAGGACAGTTTATGGAAAAAATTTGCAACAGCAAAAGCAGTCAAGCCAGAGAAAAACATGTTGAAAGAGGTTGGAGAAAGAAAGTGCTTGTGATAGCAAACAGGTGGGCGACGAGTATACAAATACATCCGTATGTTGCAACATGCTGATTGTGAGATGAAGATTCAGAGTCACATGGAGATTTTAATCAACCCTGCTCACCGTTAGCACCACAATGGGATGTTCAAACAGTTTACTGGTTCATATTTGGCCTTAAGAACCAATTCAGCTTTATTGACAAGCAGGCTTGGAATTTTGTCATTTTAGGGGCAAGGCCATTTGGCCTTCCTGTTCACACTTATTTTAAAGGCACAAAGGCCACATGACAGGGCATAAAGGCCGTTTGGTTAAATTACGCTGGTTTTACCTTTCAGATTAATACCTTAACATTCTCATTCACCAAGAAACATTAATGCACAATATATTAAATATATTAGAAAGGACCTTTTTGGAAAATGAAAAATGAACCTGTTTTGAAAAGACGGTAAATGCATATATTTTGAAAAGATGGCAAAATGAATCTCCTGCCTGAGTTCATCTAAGAGTAAGGAAAGAGAAATGCCTCCTCCTCCCATAAAAAGGAACCTGCTGAGGTGAAATCTACATCAGCTAAATGTGGAGCCCTTGTTCCTGAGGTAGGGAAGACGTTAGCGCTATCCCAACTAGCTAGCTATCGCTAGTTTTCATGACGCAAAAATGTAACGTTAACGAGTCGACTTTAAATAGGCAAATACAATGGTAATTACCTATCAATAGTACTTTCTATAAAAACGTAAATGTTAAGTTCTGTCAAATACTACCACATAGTTCAGTCACAACATATCAAAACAGCTTGTCCGCTAGCTTACCTGTGCTGCATCAACACATGGCTCATTAGAATATTCAATGAGCCATGTGTTGATGGGCACACGGGATTGGGTCGAGTTAGCGTTGTGTTTACTGGAACTTTGACAGGGGCGCAAAGGCCACCTTGGCCATAAATTGAACATTTTTTCACAGGGCATCAAGGCCAGAGTGTGGGGCAACGATGGCCATGGCAGTCGTGGCTGTCGTGAAATTCCCACCCTGCCTTGAACGCACCATTAGCCGCCGGACTCCATATGTGCGCTGCAATGTAATTAGTCTAACTAACGGAACATTAATCCTGTTTTACCTGCGATGTTTGTCGCTGAAAGTGGGAAACTGTTGACATCCCTACTCAAGATGCTTCAGAATCAGGACACTGATTAGACCATATGTCAGAGAATAAGGTTGAAAGTGGTGCTAGTATTGTTGCTAATAATCACTACAAACAGCAGCTGAGGTTGATGGAAACATACTTAGTTTTGCAGGTTTATGCAAACTGGAATTTTGAGCCAATGATTGCACTCCATGAAAAGTCCTTACATTTCATCATCGAGGGACCATGAATGTCTGTGTAGAATTTCATGGCAATAAATTAAATAGTTACTGAGATATTTCAGTCTGCAAGTGAAAACTAAATGGTAATGTGGAGTCTTAAAGAAGTCAGTCTTTTTCTTAGTAAAAAAGGGTGCTATCTGGGAGGGCAGTTTCTAGAGTGCAGCACAAAAATTGAAAAATTGCAGGCATGAGTTTTCTAAAGGCCTGTGAAATCAGCTGACAGGTCTCGGTAAGAAGCTGCAAAACTATTACCTGACATTCACAAAGTCACACAACTGCTTCAGAAACCATTATTCCAACATGAGAAAATTCATTCATTTTCTTTCCTCAGCGTTTGAAAGGTTTGCTGAGTCTGTGCAGCCTCCTGTTTGCCCTAGCAAGGTAGAGGGGAGGAGGGTCAGAGCCAAGTCATTTCCGCTATTTGGATTAAACCCTGTGAAAGTGTCCCGGGAGGCCAGAGGACTCATTAGGTGTGGTGACACCATTGCCGCAGGAGGTGTCACCAGGAAACCCGCTGACAGCTCCTTAAATATAACACACATTTCCTATGACCTCACATCCGGACAAGCTGCTGGAGCGTGCTCCAAGGCCAATATGTCTTCAGTCATCGTTTTAAAAGTACACCCAAAGGCAGCACACACACACACACACACTGGTGGACGAGTATCTTGAAAACAAATATACAGTAGAAAGCAGAAGTTTACATACACTATATAAAAAGACACATATGCTTTTTTTCTCACTGTCTGACATGAAATCAGACAATCACTTTTCCTGTTTTAGGTCCGTTAGGATTACCAAAATTATTTCTATTTGCTAAATGCCAGAATAATGAGAGAAGGATTTTTTTAGACAATTTTTTATGACTTTCTTCAAAGTCAGAAGTTTATATACACTAACATTATTATGCCTTGAAACTATTTGGGAAAGCCCAGATGATGCTGTCATGTCTTTGGAAGCTTCTGATAGGTTTATTGACAACATTAGAGTTAATTGGAGACACACCTGTGGATGTATTTTAAGGCACACCTGAAACACACTGCTTCTTTGTGTAACATCATGGGAAAGTCAAAAGAAATCAACCAAGATATCAGGAAGAGAATTGTGGACTTGCACTAGTCTGGTTCATCCTTGGGTGATATTTCCAGATGCCTGAAGGTTCCACATTCATCTGTTCAAATAATTATACCCAAGTATGAACACCATGGGAATGTCCAGCCATCATAGCGCTCAGGAAGGAGACAGGTTCTGTGTCCCAGAGATGAACGTGCTTCGGTCCAAAATGTGCATATCAACCCAAGAACAAAAGCAAAAGACCCTTGAAGATGCTGGCTGAAGCTGGTAAGAAAGACCTTGTGAAGATGCTGGCTGAAGCTGGTAAGAAAGACCTTGTGAAGATGCTGGCTGAAGCTGGTAAGAGTGTCATTATCCACAGTGAAACGAGTCCTGAGACATGGGCTGAAAGGCCACTCTGCCAGGAAGAAGACATTACTCCAAAAGAAACATAAAACAGCCAGATTACAGTTTTGTCAGACCACAGGACATGCCTCCAACTGTAATCTGGCTGTTTTGTTTGACGTGACGTTTACTGACATTCAGGTGAAGCTTTTTACTCACAGTCAGTCCAGTGATGACCAACAACCAGTCAGGTCAGTGATGCTTTGTATCAGTTGACAGAAAAGGAACAAGAGGGACTATGTTGGTTTGATTTCCCTTGTTATATTTCATTTCCACCGCTTCCTGTGTGTAAAGAAACCAAACAATAGGCCAAATGTTTCACTTTTCAATTCACTGTCAGGGGAACAAGCTGCTCCACTTTGCATGCCATTGTTGTTCTCTGAATGATACTGTGCTCCACAGCAACGCTGCCTCAGAAAATCAGTTTCACTCAACACCTGATTTGTGTTTGTGGCTGCTACAGGGGGAACAGAGGTATAATGTGCTGCCAAAGTACCTTGTTGCTAACCAAGCAGAGACCGAGGAAACAAAGGTCTGTTACGCTTCTTGAAAAAAAAAGGGATTTCTTTTCCTTTTCTGAAATATATCCATCCAAAATAAATCTACAAATGCAGAGCAATGCTGTCATATCACCTCATACTGCTGCTGCTTAGTGGGCACAAAAAAGGCCTTTCTCGGGTATGGGAACTTCCAGTTCTTGTATGTTAACAGTTGATGAAAAATTACCCAGATGAACCAATTTTACATAAACAAACACTAGATTTTGACTCAGAGACCCATGTTTATCTATGAAGGTATAGGTGCTACTGGTCAATTACAAAATAAAGGCTTTACCTGCAAAACAAGAACTAAAACCCAACTGATAAATCAATATTATGATCAATATTAGCCAATATTATTGGCTGATGTCAGACTTCCATAAGGCATACTGTATCACCGTATATTGGTATAGGCTGTAAAATTACAGTAAATTACTGGCAGCAGTTTCTCCTGTAAGTTACTGTAAAATTTACAGTACCTCTATTGTATTATAGGAAATACAGTAACTTATTGTAATTATCATGTACAGTAACTTGCTGTAAAAATTCAAAATAACAGTAACTTACTGGCAGCAGTTTCGCCAGTAAGTTACTGTAAAACTTACAGTAGCTCTACTGTATCCCAGAAATACAGTAACTTGCTGTAATTTCAATTGACAGTAATTTGCTGTAACATAAAAATACAGTAGATTACTGGCAGTGGTTTCGCCAGTAAGTTACTGTAAAAAGTCTACTTATTAACCTGTTGAAAAAGTTTATTTTGATATTTAAATCAGAAGGATGCAAATAGAAAAGAGGCATACGATTTTTATTTAATAAATTAATGACAGTGATGTGTTTTTTATTTGAAATTTGATTTTGCATGTCTGCACTATTTAGTTATATATTGTATGTTTATAAGCGTTGCTGGTTCCATATTTAATGTTAAAGCAAAACATGTTTGGTATATATTAAAAAGTTTATTTGTTCAATGTTGGCCTAACGTGTTCCAAACAATCCGAGACCTCTACTGCATCGATGTAAAGTTCTTATGAATATGCTGGTCACATGCCAACTTGTGGCACAGCGTTGTGTGAGCAGCAGCTCTATTAGCTCCTATACATTATGTGTTAATAATCAACAATGTGGCTGATTCCACTGGGGATGCAGGTTGTTGTATCTGTAACGCTGCCTGAGGCCGGTCTGCTGACAGACGACTCCACACAGTGTCCAATAATAAACATATAGGAGGAAACATGAGAGCAGCTTGACTTCCAGTCCTTATAGGTAATCCATCATTGCAGTGCTGACTGGCTAACTTTCACAGAGCCATGTGGAAGACATACAATACAGTAAAGAGAGAGTAAAGAGAGGCCCAGTGTGTTTGCCCCCTCTATTGACACTGAGCATTGTTTCCCACTGTCTCCGCTGGTTGGTCGGAGAGCAGAAAGGATAAACAGAGCACTGAGCTTGGCACAAAGTTTGTCCTCCTCCCTAATGAAGTGCAACCTCCCGAGCCCAAACATCATTCATCATACTCCAGCTCTGTGTTGGTGTGTGAGCGTGCTTGCGTCTATACTGAATGTCTGTCCGTATCTGCGTCTCTGCTTGTGTTTTCATTGCCGTCCTACAGACTGCAGGCCTGGATCAGGCCTGAATGACTGTAACAGAGAAGGAAAACAAATAACCTAGTTTGACCCATTTGTGTTTTTGGCTTTTGCTTTTTTTGGCAGGAAACTCATACATCCAATTTCCTGTTTATTAGCCGCTATCAGAAATCTTAGTTATATCTGAGGGTAAGTTTCCACTGTTGATTTATGTAGCCTTATGACACAATTTCCCAGTTATTCATATAGGAATTACCTCTTTTTCAGACTCTGCAGCTGTGCCATAATATTTGCATGATAAATTGTTGGCTTGTGTTTAGTCTGTGCTCAGATACATATCTATGTTTAATGGTTTTCCCCATCAAGTATGAGCTATGAATGTCTGCAGCAAAAGTCATATATGGATGTGTGTGTGTGTGTCCTTGAGATCAGGGTCAAGACTGACAATTTGTTCCGTGCTTTAAATCTGTAAAACGATCCAGGAAATTAGAATAAATCAGAGTGAATAGAGGATTGTTTGATCAAAGACACAATTCGATGTAATACATCTTGCATGAGGGTGAAGAGCAAAAGGAAATTATGTTTGGAGATAATACTGAGAAACTCAGATCTGGCTTTGGATGTGTGATATCTTCCATATGGTCCTGTTCTGTTTTACAGCTGTAGCATAACAAAGGAAGTTGAGCATATCCAGACGTGGCTGTGTTGAGTGTAATATATGAGGGCCAGTGTGTTTCTCTTTCTGATGTTTTCTGGGGCTTTACATCGCAATGGCTCAAATTCTGTGTCTGTTTCATTAAACTGACACATCCATTAATAATGTTCCTCAGATTCTTATCGTAACAAATTACATCACGGTAGGGTCGCAAAAAGATGTAAAGCAACAGATTTGAACATTTGAGCCGGATCTGGTGAAAATTCATGAAATGAACACCATGTTTTTAGATGATTTATGTTTGTAAACAGTAAAAAGTTGCCTCAGACAAATTATAACATGTGGTTTAGATTGTGGATGATGAATGCTTTCCCCTTAAATTCTAACAACTTAAGTGTCTTCAAATCGACTTAAAATATTAATACACGAGTACACTGCAAAAACAGAAAAGTTGGGTGAACTCAAAATTTCAAGGCAACAAACTTCGATAAAATTTTAAGTTGGACAATTAAACTAAATATTTTACGTTTCGTTTTTGAGTTTGCTCAACTCTGAATTCAGATTTCTGTCAACTCAACTGTAAGTTGTACTAACTTATAATTTTACATTGTGATAACTAATGTTGCGACCACAATTTTGAGTTAGCATTGATACGCTAATGGCTAGTCTTGTAGCTGTAACAAGCAGCGCCGTTAGCATCAGTTAGCCGCTAGCACCAGTTAGCCACTAGCTTTCGCTAATGACCGAATTTCACCGCTTTCCTGCATTTCCCTACAAAGAAATAAGAGTTATCAGAACTATTGTCCCTTGTTGTGAACCCCAACTTAAAGATATAAGTAACAACAACTCACCAACTTGTTTTTGAGCAGACAACTGGCTTCCTTTGTTGTGCTAACTTACATTATTGCCCTAAATGTCAATAATTTATATTTCCAAGTTAAACCAACTTAAATCACTGTTTTAGGCCAAAAAATACAAGTTGGCTTTTTTGCAGTGTATCACGATGTACCAAGTCTCAAAAACCCTTTTTATTTTTAATGTGTTCACATGCAAAGATTCGTAGCACACAGACTGACAGATTGCACAAAAATTAATGCTGCGAATGATGTTGGATGTGATGTTATGCTCTTTATTGTATCACTTTTTTTCCATCAAATTTCATTAAAATATTGCATCTCATCGCTTTGCTTACAGTATTACAGAGCCCTACGACTTACACTGTCACTAAAGTGGCAATAGTGAACTGTTTTTCTTAAGTCATCATTATGAAGTAAATGTGGATTGCACAATGTATTGGCTATAGAATAATGACCTCCATCACCGTTAACATTAGTTCCCTAAAAGCCTAAATTTTACTCAATTTTACTCTGTAATTCTGTCTGCCTCAGGGTCTATTCTACCAGGAAAGAGGCTTGATTTACGGCACAAAGCATGGGCTTATGATTTGCACCTTTATTAATAAAAGTAATAACAGAGTAATAACACAGAGACTTTATTGTTTAAACCAAAACAATAGATTGCCAACAGCAGCGCATTACAGCTTTACTGCTTCCTTTCTGTTCTTTTACAACAAAAACTTACTAAAGATCACTTCACTAAGAAGCAACTAAACCAAAAAGCTCACAACTCAATATAATAATAACATAGCTGATGGAAATACCAATTTTTTTATTTTTTTTGCAGACTTTGCTGTTCTGCTTGTGTCGGCTGGATTTAAACAATTAATACTAGTTTAATGAAGTCATTAATCTATTTGTTTTCATTGCCTTACATGTAAAAGAGTTAAAGTTGCCCAACTGTAATCAAATTCACATGATTAACTGTTAAAAATGATGTAAACACAGTAATATGCCTGCACAAAACAAAGGAAAGCAGTGTAACACCTTTGTGAGTTGTGATGTTGAAATGTAGTGGAGATAGGTGTTGCTGTGTTCTGTTATTGTGCTCAGCTATTCTCCTTCACTTCATAATGGAAAGTCATAAACATTATATTTGTGATGACAGGATTTCTTTATGTTTCTCTGGGACTGCTCGTCTCAGACATTGTGTGCTGCTTTGTTCTGCTTCTTTGTTGATTAAAATTCAAGGCAACATCTTCAACAAGTATTGTTCACCTCAGATGGCCCGCCGCCTCACAGACAGAAGATAAGAAGCTATCATAACACCAGGTAACATAAGGAGAAATAGGTCACATTAAGGATATGAACCTCCGCCTGGCCGTGTGTGTGTGTGTGTGTGTGTGTGTGTGTGTGTGTGTGTCTCCACAGATAACACTCCCCTATCTCTACTCCATTTAGTGCCGCCATGCCTCTGTCTGGTTACATCGACTGCCGCCTCGGGGGAAATAAGGATACGGCTCTCAGGTTCCCAGCAGGCCCAACATATGGGAGCTGCTCTCTCATCCAGTAGAGATGAATTCATCCCAAACTCATCTCCTCACACAGATTAATTTGGCAGACATGGCGAGACAGGTGGAGAGTGTTGAGCAGCATCTGCGTGAGTGTATGAGATTGATGTGGATACTTTGCTTTTGTGTATCTCACTTCTGTACCACTGAAAGGCTGGGTGATGGAAAACAGAATGAGATGTCAGCCTATTGTTATTTATTGGCATGTTATTATTAGTCTCAGAAGTTAAGGAAGGGAGATACATAATTTATTATGACTGAATACATGTGTGAATCAAAGTTCTCCATGTCATTATAGCGCTTTTATCTGCAGCAAAACACAAAAAGATGAATATGGAACAAGACTTATTAGGAAGTCGAGTTTAAAATAAAGGCAGATTAGTACGGCAACGGTAGATGCCATACAGAAATTTTATTTAATCTTTTATATGAACAGTCAACTGTCAACTGAAAATGTCTACGCTGCAAAAAAAGAAAAGTTGGGTGAACTCAAAATTTCAAGGCAACAAACTTCGATACAATTTTAAGTTGGACAATTAAACTAAATATTTAAAGTTTTGTTTTTGAGTTTGCTCAACTCTGAATTTCTCTGGCACGATTGTAACGCCGCTATGAAATGTCAGCTAATGTTGCGACCACAATTTTGAGTTAGCATTGATACGCTAATGGCTACTCTTGTAGCTGTAACAAGCAGCGCCGCTAGCATCAGTTAGCCGCTAGCATCAGTTAGCCACTAGCATCAGTTAGCCGCTAGCTTTCGCTAATGACCGAATTTCGCCGCTTTCCCGCATTTCCCAACAAAGAAATAAGAGTTATCAGAACTATTGTCCCTTGTTGTGAACCCCAACTTAAAGATATAAGTAACAACAACTCACCAACTTGTTTTTGAGCAGACAACTGGCTTCCTTTGTTGTGCTAACTTACATTATTGCCCTAAATGTCAATAATTTATATTTCCAAGTTTTACCAACTTAAATCACTGTTTTAGGCCAAAAAATACAAGTTGGCTTTTTTACAGTGTATAAACACACAAGCACTAGGGTTCGACTAGATAAAAACTTATATATTTGATCTGCAAGTTGTTGGTTAGCTTCTTTTATTTTCAAAGTCTGAGTAATTTTTTGTAGCATTGTTTTCCTCCTTTGGGAGCGTTTTCTGTTTGTAAATTTTGTAACATAGATTAGAGTAGATAGTTTCTTAGCCTGTGAGCTTTTCCTCTTTGGAGTGATTTTGTTTTGTTTCTAAATTTTCATAGAGTATTTCCTGATAAGATCAGAGTAGTTATTTTTTCCTCCTTCGGGAGCGCTTTTTGTTCTGTGTTTGTTTTGTGTTCTTGGTGTGTCTTCGGACCTTCTAGATGTTCATAGCTTGTTTATTTATCATTGCTGTCTAAGAGAAATCTATTCAGATAAATAAAACCTGTCATTACCGCTGCCTATCTGCATCTGAGTCCTCCTTTTTGCCCAAGCCTGACATTGTTGAAGGCAGCAGTTGAAGCAGCTTACAGTGATTTACGCTGTACTGTTGTTTGGGTGCTTTGATATTAATGAAACCCTGAGCCTTTAATGTTGAATCTTATCTTTTCTAGTGAGTCTCATGGTGAATAAATCCAATGCAGATGTTACATAAACCTGCCCAAGCACTTGACTGATTTACACCTCTGAAAATAAAATTGACTTGGACACAAACAGATGCGAGAGGATCAAATGCACCTTCTGTGCTCCGTTAGGCCTTCTTCTAAATGCAGAACTAAGGGCAGATTTACAGTAGTTAATAATGATGATAATAACAGCAGAGAAACTAGTTCAGCCTTGAGGCCACTGGCTCAGCTGAAAAATAAAACCATATGGCTGCAAACACAATCTGCCTTGATCATCCAAACCAAGAAATGCAGCCATTTGGTGCAGCGGCTTCCTCCAGACAAGTCAAACGCTTCCCTGCCTTCATGGTTTTGGGTGGAAGGACGGCAAAAGTGAAATGATTTGGGGTTTGGGGGTTGGCTCGAGGTTATGGCCGTTAATCTGCTGACTTTTTAATTATAAGAGCATGGTGAAGAATAGAGATTTAAAACCGCAATGAAAATACATAGAGCAAAAACATAGTAAACCTCAGAGTGGAAGGAAATAATAAGAGTAAATACTATCTTCTTTTAACTCTGAATATAATCCAGAACTGAAGTCAACAATTTACCTCAAAACACTATTACTACATAGTCATTTGACATGTTTTTCTGACATTATCAAACTGAAACAGGAGCGTCAGAGCAGCTTATTTACTGTCAGACAAAAAGAGTCCATGAATAATGCAACATGCTTGCACAACTTATTTTGAAAATGACTTCCAACCCCTAAAATACAATACAAATCCTTATATTATCAAGTGCCACATGCTACCAAAAGCAGAGTCTCCAGTGGCTACTTGGTAAACAATTAAAAACGAGGAAACATCATAACATTAAGAAATTGTTTTTCAAATTAATTCCCTTTGTGTGCAATGTGTTTTATCTAAAACTAATAACTGCTATAGCACATAAAATGAAATATTCACAGGATAATTGAAGATGCAAATGGGAAAACAAACACACTGAAAGAAGATTAACTGCAGACTGTTGCACCAATATGCTCTCCTAAAATCTAGTGTGTTTTTTTATGCAGGAAACCAAGGACCCTAAAACCTCATCAAAGACAAGAGGACTCTTTAAACCAGCTGCCAACTTGTTGCTCTACAGTTTGTGGCAGAGGTTAATAACCACTGTGGTTGCTATCTGATGGTTTTCCAGGGGTGATGGGAATCTGTGCGTGTGGAAAGAGGACAGAGGAAGAACATGTTTCTGGCCCTGGTTCACAGTCTGACTGCTGCTTTTTCCTTTCCACATTGTTGCTTTTGGGACAGCGAACTAAGATAGCTCACTGGCAGGACTGTGGACGGAATATTACATTATTGTTCTCCTGGGTTTAAATGGGGCAACTGGTGCTACCATGTCTGCTCTGCCCATTCACTGCAAAAAAGCCAACTTGTATTTTTTTGGCCTAAAACAGTGATTTAAGTTGGTAAAACTTGGAAATATAAATTATTGACATTTAGGGCAATAATGTAATTTAGCACAACAAAGGAAGCCAGTTGTCTGCTCAAAAACAAGTTGGTGAGTTGTTGTTACTTATATCTTTAAGTTGGGGTTCACAACAAGGGACAATAGTTCTGATAACTCTTATTTCTTTGTTGTGATGGCTAGCGGCTAACTGATGCTAGCGGCGCTGCTTGTTACAGCTACAAGAGTAGCCATTAGCGTATCAATGCTAACTCAAAATTGTGGTCGCTACATTAGCTGACATTTCATAGCGGCGTTACAATCGTGCCAATTCAGCACATTGCAGAAGTTAGCAGAAGTAAGGATTAAAAGTTATTACAATGTAAAATTATTAGTACAACTTGAGTTGACAAAAATCTGAATTCAGAGTTGAGCAAACTCAAAAACAGAACTTAAAATATTTAGTTTAATTGTCCAACTTAAAATTTTATCGAAGTTTGTTGCCTTGAAATTTTGAGTTCACCCAACTTTTCTTTATTTGCAGTGCATGTTTCCTTAAAGATCAACACATTGGTGACTGCTTCCTATTCGGCCATAGCGCTAATTTGTAGAACAGTGTTCACCAAAGCTGAACCCAACACACACTTATTTAAAACAGTGTTGTGAGCAGCAATTACTTCACATTTTCAAGACAGCAAGGGAATCATTTGTGCTGGAGACCATGCAGCCAGGTATCACAGCTGCATCAGGACTGCCAATTTTGCTGCCATAAATGTCTCATGAGTCATCCACTAAAGGTTCCCACTGAAAGATTTGTTCTTAAATCCTGACACCGTGAATTTGGGGATTATTTGAAAAAAAATTGCAAAACACAGTTATTTAAAGGAACACTCCACCGTTTTTTCATATTAAAACATGTTATTGGGTCAAGTAAGACGAGTTGATACAGACCTCTTGCGTCTCAATGCGTGCACTCAATCGCCCTGGCGCGCGGCGCCACTTGGCTAGCACTTAGCTTAGCCCAGTTCATTCATTAGGATCCAAACAGATGGACAGTTAGAAGTGCTATTCCGCCATACATTATAGTTATCCTTTTTATCCGCTTCGAAAAGCGCCACGTTTTATTTTGTGTCGCCATACTTGGTCGTTTAACTACTCGTGTAGCTGTATTTAAATAGGGAAAACGTGGAGGAGTTTGGTCGCTTCTAACTGTCCATCTGTTTGGATCCTAATGAATGAACTGGGCTAAGCTAAGTGCTAGCTAAGTGGCGCCGCGCGCCAGGGCGATTGAGTGCACGCATTGAGACGCAAGAGGTCTGTATCAACTCGTCTTACTTGACCGAATAACATGTTTTAATATGAAAAAACGGTGGAGTGTTCCTTTAAGAGCTAATATGACACAAACTGGGCACCTTTTTTGAACAAAACCTGCTGAATGCTGATTAAGAAAACTGTGTAATGAATGAATTCCACATTGCCTTTCCCAGAACGGCTTTGGAAACATTAAATATATTAAATAACCCACAGTCTTGTGCAAGGCCATGTTTCTACTGCTGAGACCCAAATTGGACCTCTGTGTGAGTCCTTTGTAGCTTTAGGTGGATGTTGTTGTCTTTAGCCCAACGTGGACAGGATTAGTTCTCCAGCGGGTGGTGTGCTAATGTTGTCATTCCTGGAGCAGCTCTATAAATCAAGACACATTTGCCTCATAGACTTCCTTTCCCTCCCCCAACTTTGTTGTGTCTTCTGTCAGGGTTTACTTGTTACATTTTCTGTGCCGTTAGAGATTTTCTTCACTTTTACTGGTAATGTGCATCGTTGTATAACATGATTTTAGTTGTTGAGGATAAAAGCAACAGCCTCTCTTGCTAATTGTACAAAATGAATACAAAGACTTCTTATCCTGTGCAAATTGGCCATCAACATTGCAGATGTCTGGTGTTGATTTACTTGCTGCGTATTGTGCTGAAAACTAATCTTGTTTGACTCCCTGTATGCATTCTGTGAGATCAGATTATAATGAAATACAGCAAAAATGCATAAAACCCTGAATGTAAGGCACTCAAGGGAAACTAAGGATCCAACAAACCAAAACCACAAAAAAACAGCATGAACTAGACCTGAGGACAAGGCCTGAACAGAGACATTACATACTCCATCACGATCAGGACTAATTACTCACATTATGATTCAGTCCTGATCCAGACAACTGAGACTGTCACAAACAACTATTCTTTTATAGATTTATGTATCTCTTTTTTAGAAATCTTCCTTCGTTTTTAATATGGGAGCCAATGAGGCTGTTGGTGGTGTTGGTGGCGCATCTGTGCGTCCTACGCCCAAACAACCTGGTCTCACAGAAATCCATGA
This sequence comes from Centropristis striata, assembly GCF_030273125.1. Taxonomy (NCBI): domain Eukaryota; kingdom Metazoa; phylum Chordata; class Actinopteri; order Perciformes; family Serranidae; genus Centropristis; species Centropristis striata. Next base: position 30,009,749 of record NC_081539.1, on the reverse strand, counting down.
AATAGCCACGGATTTCGCTTAACTCAAAATCCGTGGAATAGTCACGGAATCGCTCAAACTTCCGTGAAACTGACACGGATTTCGCTACAATGCAAGTTAATGACAGTCATATCCCGTGGCTATTGGTTTGTTCCAAGTCACGTGACTTTCAAGGTCCCAGCAGTCAGAACAAAAAACATGGTGGACAGTTCTCTCATTTTTAGTGAAAAATCAATATTTTGACTTAGTTTCTGCATAAAAATGGATTTTGATCACATTTCTAGCGAGAAATATATGTTTTATTTTCTAAATCTTCACTCAGTGAATGTACATAATCACTTTGTGGTGAAGATCTCGCCAGAAAAATATGACTGTCATTAACTTGCATTGTAGCGAAATCCGTGTCAGTTTCACGGAAATTTGAGCGATTCCGTGGCTATTCCACGGATTTTGAGTTAAGCGAAATCCGTGGCTATTTCACGGATTTCTGTGAGACCATGTTGGCCCAAACTATAACTCTGACAGCTTTACCAGAGGATTGTGAGTGAGAAGACAAATTTTCCTACGTTTCTATGTATAAATTATTTCTGTAGAGTGGAATTTGCGGCCTGGAGCGCAGTTTTCAAATGTATTTTTTGACAATGTTTTCTCTCCCTCTACACTCTGGCGATGATGTCACACACTGTGACACGAACATTCCGTGCAATACACACCCATTATAATCTCAGAATTTCTCCAAAAATGATCATGGTCATTGAACAGGGATTGATAAAAAACTATATGACCTATCGAAACGTGGATTAATACACCGATACACAAGACTTGTGTCTACTGTTTAAAGTTTAAATGGAGTCTCTAGCTGAAATTATGCTGGAGAAGTAGACGTTTGAAAATCTCCAATTATTGTTCTTTTTCGCTCATTTTCTTTCGGCCGTCCCATTCACTTCAATGCAAAATTTTTGGCAGTTTTTCGCAACGCATATTCCATAGAGAAAAGTAATAGCACACCGATCCCGATCAAACCGCACGTTTTGATGTATAATTTGTCCTACAACTTGAAGAGTTGTAGGACTAGTAGCGGGACGAAATTGCGTCCAGAAGAGGAAGAAGAAGAAATCCACAGTATAACAGTAGTGCAGCACTGGTCCCATACAGCTATTGCTGTATGGGACCAGTGCTCGGTGCGATTGCCCTAATAAGACTGACTGCTAGTCACAATTATCAGTCAAGGTGAATTTAATGAACTAGCATTTTGGAGGATAGGTGCAACCAAAGCAACCTGGTCTCACAGAAATCCGTGAAATAGCCACGGAATCGCTCAAATTTCCCTGAAACTGACACGGATTTCGCTACAATGCAAGTTAATGACAGTCATATCCCGTGGCTATTGGTTTGTTCCAAGTCACGTGACTTTCAAGGTCCCGGCGGTCAGAACAAAAAACATGGCGGACAGTTCTCTCATTTTTAGTGAAAAATCCATATTTTGACTTAGTTTATGCATAAAAATGGATTTTGATCACATTTCTAGCGAGAAATATATGTTTTATTTTCTAAATATTCACTCAGTGAATGTACATAATCACTTTGTATGTTGGAATAGCCACGGGATATGACTATGTCATTAACTTGCATTGTAGCGAAATCCGTGTCAGTTTCACGGAAATTTGAGCGAATCCGTGGCTATTCCACGGATTTTGAGTTAAGCGAAATCCGTGGCTATTTCACGGATTTCTGTGAGATCATGTTGAACCAAAGACTGGCTACTAACTCGAAACCAGGTTTACTTTACAGCAAAACTTCTCAAAAAAAGTGTTGAAAGTGAGATGAAACACTTAAAACTCTTCTATAATAGAAAAACGAATCATCTGTCCGTAGTTCAGTCCTTTCCTCTCTCAAAAGGCCTGAATTCTCATGTGGTATTATCTTGTATTTCTGTGAAGCTCTCGTCTCCTGCAGCGCTCTCCTCCTCCACGCCACTGCTCATGAGCATGACATTCCTCCTCATTTTCTCAATGGTCTGCTCGTCCTCCTGAGGCTCTGTCACTTTCTTCTGCTAGATCGCCGTCTCCTTCTCCGTGCCTCACCCTCAAACTTTGAGTCTCTCAGTCCTCTGTGTCATCTTATCTACCCTGCTGTCCTCTGCTCGGCTCATCTATCTGTCACTTAACCACCAATCCCAGAGACGGATAAAGACACGGGACGCTCTACGGCACGCACACACAAAAAGAGGGGTGAATCGTGTTAATAAACTCTTAAACTCTTGGTTTCGTGTCGCTCAAATTGTGTGACTTTAACACAGAACCCGAAAATTCACAGATAGGAAATCTTATATTTCATCCTGTTAAGCCACTTCAAGATTAATTGTGTACTGAGTTCTAGTGCAGAACATGCTCCTGTATCATCTTCAGATATGAAGGTTTTTTTCATACCTTTCATTTTGTGAATGCATTAATTAACAACGTAATAAGTGAGATTGTAACTTAAACCTGCTCTGGCCAATTAAGTGGTTATTTAGAGCAGCTGTTCTCAACCTTGGGGTCGGGACCCCAATTGGGGTCGCAAGATGATTTCTGGGGGTCGCCAAATCATTTTGGAAGTCAGCTCTGTCTCCACTGTGTTAAAGTGTTCATGTGTTAATGTGTTTTAGTCTTTTTGGTCACTTCATGTCTTTTTTTGGGGGGTTATTTTGTGTGTTTTTTGGTCATTTGGTGTGTTTTTTGGTCATTTTGTGTCTTTTTTTGATCATTTTGTGGTCAATTTGTGTGTTTTTTGGTAATTTTGTGTCTTTTTTTGATCATTTTGTGACTTTTTTGGTCATTTTGTGTCTTTTTTTGGTCATTTTGTGTCTTTTTTTGGTCATTTTCTGTCTGTTTTGGTCATTTTGTGTCTTTTTTGGGTCATTTTGTGTCTTTTTTGGTCATTTTGTGTCTTTTTTTGGTCATTTTGTGTCTTTTTTTGGTCATTTTGTGTCTTTTTTGGTCATTTTGTTTCCTTTTTGGGTGATCTGAACTGTGCGTGTGAGATTCTGTTCAGTGAGACGGACAACATACATGTTAAACTGGGGGTCGGGACTCAAAAAGGTTGAGAACTACTGTACTAGAGGGATGGAACATTTACAGCATTACATAAAATAATGTATTCTTTACTGTAAATATGCTTCAACCATAGACTGACCATAGCCCAAAAACCATAGCCCAAAAAGACTCCATAGAGTTAAACTATTATACAATGTAACATTCTGGGTTCATTTTGTGTACAATGAGATATTGTTTGAACAAAAAAAAGGTTAGAATTGTTCCATTGTTCATTGTTATAAATTGATCATTTTATTATTAATTTGACACAGGGGCCACAGCAGGGGCCAAAGGCTTCTTCACAGGGGCAGTGGCCCCTGGAGGCCCCTGTGGAGAACCGCCACTGACACAATGTCTATCACAGAATTACGATTATGCTCCCAGGTGGAAAATCCCTGAGCCGGTGTAGAGAAAACCTGCATGTTGTTGCCAATTGTCTAATTGCAGACATAGCAGACATCATAGAGCAGACAGAGAAGAGCACAGCTGATAACTGGTAGTGAAAGTACAAAAGGAAAAAAAACACAGTTTCATTCTGTCTTATTCAACTCTTGGGTGAACCAGACACCCGTTTAATGCCAACACGCTACAACAGTTTTTAAAGGGATTTTTAGGACAGTTTCCATTAATCTTCGCCATATGCTGCGCAACTGTCACAAACAAAAAGCCACCTCGCAAACCAATTACATGTCGGCGCGGGGAAGAAAACACACAGGCGCGGCGACTCGATTAGATGGATGACAAAATGAAACAACAGAAAGGAAACAAATTACACCGTGTCAGCGACGGCGTCAAAAACAGCCAAAGGGATGAAGGTGGAGCCGCCTCACGCAGCTCCATGCTCAGCCCCACCTCCTCCACCTCCACACTACAGCTGCTCCTCTCTGACTGATGAGTCAAGTGAATCATTCATTGGCAAAAACAAACAAACACATTTGTTGTAGAGCTGCAGCATTATCATCCAGTCTCATATTCAACAGTTCTGCTTGTCTTTTTTGTGAATGAGGTATTGATCAGTGCAGAATGCTATGTCTATCATGTTTGAGGTACAAAACTGTATCCACTTTAAGCTGCCTATTACCTACACCAGCTGTTCTCAACCTTGGGGTCGGGACCCCAATTGGGGTCGCGAGATGGTTTCTGGGGGTTCTTTCATTTTGGAAGTCAGCTCTGTCTCCACTGTGTTAAAGTGTTCATGTGTTTCAGTCTTTTTGGTCATTTAATGTCTTTTTTTAGTCATTTTGTGTCTTTTTTTAGTCATTTTGTGTCATTTTTTTGGTCATTTTTTTCCTTTTTTTGTCATTTTGTGTCTTTTTGGTTATTTTGTGTCTTTTGGTCATTTTGTGTCTTTTTTATCATTTTGTGGTCAATTTGTGTCTTTTTTTGGTCATTTTGTGTCTTTTTTATCATTTTGTGGTCAATTTGTGTCTTTTTTGGTCATTTTGTGTCTTTTTGGTATTTTTTTTCCTTTTTTTAGTCATTTTGTGTCTTTTTTTTATCATTTTGTGGTCAAATCGTGTCTTTTTTGGTCATTTTTTCTGTCTTTTTTGGTATTTTTTTCCCTTTTTGAGTCATTTTGTGTCTTTTTGGTTATTTTGTGTCTTTTGGTCATTTTGTGTCTTTTTTGGTCATTTTTCCCTTTTTTTGGTCATTTTGTGTCTTTTTGGTTATTTTGTGTCTTTTGGTCATTTTGGTCATTTTGTGTCTTTTTTTTAATCATTTTGTGGTCAATTTGTGTTTTTTTTTGGTCATTTTGTGTCTTTTTTGGTATTTTTTTTACTTTTTTGGTCATTTTGTGTCTTTTTTTTAATCATTTTGTGGTCAATTTGTGTCTTTTTTGGTCATTTTGTGTCTTTTTGGTATTTTTTTTCCTTTTTTTGGTAATTTTGTGTCTTTTTTTATCATTTTGTGGTCAAATCGTGTCTTTTTTGGTCATTTTGTGTCTTTTTTGGTATTTTTTTTCCCTTTTTTTAGTCATTTTGTGTCTTTTTTTGGCTCATTCATTTTTTTCTCTTTTGGGTGATCTGAACTGTGAGATTGTGTTCAGTGAGTGGGGGTCGCGGACAACATGCATATTAAATTGGGGGTCGCGACTCAAAAAGGTTGAGAACTACTGACCTACACTGTGCTACACATAGTAGTTATCTGTATCTCTAATGTGTCAACATAGAAAAAACATAAAAATATCTCATTTTATGATCTGAAATCTGAGGCCCCAGTTTTTGTAAAATCTTAACAGCTCTTGCAGACAATTTGCATTTTAATTCCAGACTGAATGGTCTGCACACGAGAGCTCCAGCATAGTCACTCTCATAAAGATTTTATTAGAAAGCTATGCATTATCTTGTCTTATTATCGTCTGCAGTCAAGGGAATGGCCCATTTTTATGGCCCCTTTTAGCCTGCTGCTCTGACATTACATCAGTTACCTTGTCATCTCCACGCACTGCTCCGTCGCCAAGACTGATCTTGTTCTCTCTTTTCCTGTTTAATTCTTTATTCCTCCCTCTCTTGTGTTTGAACGCAAACACACACACACACACACACACACGCATTCTTGTACTTCTATCTTTGTGAGGACCCTCATTGGAACAGTGAATTCCCATGGAAGGTTATAATAGTTTTGGATTTTTCATTAGTTTTAGTTTTAATTCTGTTGTGAATTTTTGTTTCCATATTTAGTTAGTTTTTAATTTGTTTTTAGAGTGAGTTTGCTAGTTTTAGTTTAGTTTTAATGTTGTTTAATGGGGTATTGGTTTGATGGGAGATTAAAAGAGGTCACAGTAAATTTTGCCTTTATTTACTTTGTCTTATCCATCTTCATTATGTATGAAAAAAGTTGACAAAGACGAAAATTAAGGACATTTTCACTATAATTTTAGTTAGTTTCGTAACCACACAATACAGTTTCAGTTAATTATCATTATCATGTGACCTTTAACCTTTAAAACAAAGTCGGAAATCTCAAAAAATCCTTTAAAGAAGTGAGGACCGGCCGAAATGTCCTCACTTCGGAAAAATGTCCTCACTTTGTTGGTTAAAAATGTGTTCTGGTCCTCACTATGTAGGAAATACAAGAACACACACACACACACACACACACACACACACACACACACACACAGTTCTCTCTATCAATTTGTGCTCCAGATGTGATAGCCAGGGTGGTGGACTGGCTACAAATTATTCATGATGTAATTAGCCAGAAGGGAAATCATATTAGAGAATCTTGACTTAGACCTCAGGGAAACTTTAAGCACTTCATCAAATAATGGGCCAGGCATCCAAATAATATCCCTGACCTATTTCTGCTCCCCTCAGGGCGAGGTCGTCTCAACCACTGCTAAGAAACAAGAAAAAGTCATGTTTGATCTTCCAGCCGGCTAGGTTCAGCTAAAAGAGGCTTACTGTAATTGACGTTTCAAGAGGATAATTCATACACGCTGAGATTAAGATACAGAAAGGTAATTTCTTGTAGCTCATTGCTTCAAACCTTCATGTCTCAGCTTTGCTCTTTACCAGTGAGATCATTAGATCAGCGATCCAACTCTTTCTCTCCCGATACTGATTGCATTATCTCAACTTACTCTGTTGATACGGACTACAAATCCCATATCATTACTCCTTTTCCTCTAAATTTAAAGGGTTTTCAAAGTGATTTAGTATGGCTATTCTTTAGTGTCACTAGAGGCTGGGGCTGTGGAGGTGAACACATTTTCCCTGCGGTGATTTGAGGTTACTCAACAGCACAATATTTGATATTAGAGCACATAGACGGATCCACATAATGCAAAATCAAAGTTCTTTCCAGAAACTTTTAGCTGTGGGCTATGCCGTCAGCAACAGGTGCTCTGTCAGACTCACTTCCCAATGACCAATATGTTTTAACTTTAGATGAACCTCAAATACGAGTCAGTTTCTCTGGATTCCCAGCATAGTGTGCATCTGCATTCAGGATAGGGCTGGGCGATATGGACCACAGGTCATATCCATATATATTTAGGCTGAATATAAATATACAATATATATCCCGATATTTTTATTGTTGTTTATATACTGTATTTATTCACTTTTCTTACAAGCAAACATACAGAAGACAGGACCAGACAAAACGACAAAACAACAACAACAAGCTGGGAATACCAATACATAAATCAAAGACCCAAACAAAATAATCAGTTCCAGGTAAATGTGACAGGTACAATATGCAGTACAGAGCGAAATACAATGGGAGCTAAATAAATACAGAAAACACTTAAAAAATACAGGGTTTTTTTTTATACAAATGCTCTTGTTAGTATAGCAGAAATATTTACATGAGTATAGTCAAGAAATGGTTTCCATATTCTTTCAAAGGCATTTGTTTTGGAGTGAAGAAGGCAGGTAAGAAAGTCCAGAGGTGTGTATTCAGTTATTGTCCTATGCCATCCCACCACTGAGGGGGGCTTATCTGAGATCCAGTGCTGAAGAATATTTTTCCTGGCACAAAATGTCAAAACATTATACAATTTTTTCTGATATGTATCAGTCACACGATCACTGGGAAGACCCAGAAGGAGGGAAACCGGGTTAAGTTCCAACTTTTTCTTCAGAATCTTCTGTATTTCAAACAAGACATCACTCCAATATTTTTGTATTTTAACACAGGACCAGAAACAATGAGTAAGATCACCAAGTTCTGTTTTACATTTAAGACAAAATGGAGAGACATCCCTTCTGTATTTGGAGAGGTGGTTTGGACCAACATACGCTCTATGCAGTATCTTAAGTTGCATTGCTCTCGTCCGGTTACATACAGTTATTTTCCTTGCATTATCCCAGATGTCCTCCCACATCTCCTCAGTTATCACAACACCCAGCTATATCCCGATATTTTTATCGCAAAGTGAGAGCAAATGTTCAGTCAAAGTCAAAGCCAAATATGACATGTCACAAGTAGTTTTATTGAAACTGTTTATTTAAGTGAACATAAATACTGTATAATAACAGGAGTACACCGGTAGTGTATATCACACATATTCTTATTTGTGGGAGCACTGAACATATTAACATCTTGTGGTTAAAATGAATGTGGACTTTTACCCTTTCCTTCGCCTTTTCTCTTCCCCAAACTTTCTTCTTTGTCAAACATCAACCATTTGATACTGAAGGTGGCAATTTGAAATTTTAGAAAGTGTAATTACAGGTTGTGTCCGCATCTCAAGCTTCTCGTGGAGATTTGAAACTCTCCAGGTGTCTTTTCTAACAGCCAGTCATTGTGCTTCAAGATTTGGGAGTTCCACTCCTCACTGCTACTACCAGTGTATTTACACTACACCCATGTTCACTTTATCCTCTAATCCACATTGATTGCCTGCACCAGTCAGCTCAGCACTGCTCGGAGCCATTTCCCAGGCAGCTGACCAATAATACAAAATATATGGTTGGAGCCAGGGGATGATAATCCAGCAAACATTTCGGTAACACTTTACAATAACCATAATTTATAAATGTAAACAGATAGTTTATTGATGTTTAATCATCATTTATAAACTGTATATAGGGCATTTAGAATGGTAAATACACCATTTATTAATGTTTAACTAACTAAATCATTTATAAATGACAAATCAATGGTATATTAATGTAAGTTTATTGTTACTTTACCATTAACAAACAATTAAATTATAATTAATAAGGTAACACTTTACAATAACCAACTAAGTGATGTTTATAGATGGTTTATAGACCAATTTACAAAGTTCTATACATATTTAATCGTTAAATGTTTGAAACCAATTTCTTGAAAGGTATGTGAATCATTTCAAAATCATTAACATACTTAATATGGTGTTAAAAATGTTAAAATGAGTGCAACTAAAACGATTGATAAACTAATAATTATAATTCAAATGTTTGATTTTGGTAAAGTAACTATAAACTTACATTAATATACCATCTATTTGTCATTTATAAATGATGTAGTTAGTTAAACTTTAATAAATTATGTATTTACCATTCTAAATGGCCTATATACGGTTTATAAATGATGATTTAACATTATAAATGATGGTTATTTTAAAGTGTTACCAACATTTCAGCTCAATCATTAGAATATGATTACTTTTATAATTGCCTCACAAGAACCATTGAGCACAGAAAGTAGTTATATAATGCAGGTATTCAAGCATTTCCCTCCCATCTTAGTTGGGCTGTCAGTGAACACTAACAATGTACAGTAGCGTGATGCTTAGTTACATGCTAGGAGGAGCACGGGAACTGGTGAATTGGATGACGATAATTAGGTGAATAATGACTTGAGGGGATCGGGGAATTGAAATAGGATACAGCTCACTGTTTTAGTTTATTACAGAGTAAATCCCAGCGTGGATCTGGGTGGGGGGAGGAGGAAGAAGGTGTGTTTTTGAAGGAGATTTAGTGTAAAAACATGAGCCACCTGCTCCGGATCCACCATGAGGGTTTCAGAGCCTTCCCCTCCTCTTCCTCTTCCTCTTTGCTTCTAACAACAGTCCTCTCTGTCTGAGATCATCTCAGACCCACTGTGTTGAGTCGGAGTGTGTATATATGTTCATCTAAATTGGATTATACTTTGGTTTTGTACCAAACCAACTTTTCACATCTGCTGAGAAATAAAAGTCCTTGGAATGGCTCCTGGTGGGGAAATGAATGTTCCTTTTTATTCGCTGTCCTATCTGTCTGGATGGCATGCTATTAAATAGTCCCCCCTTACACTCCATATTTTATTGTAAACTGTTCTTTTCTGCCTTTTGCTGCATCACTCAACACCTCCTCAAAGGCAGCTTGCTCTGATATTTTGGGAGGCCTTCTGGATGTATCGATGGGGAAACATTTTCAATTCTTGCCAGGTGCTTTTGTACTTTGTGTTTTGTCCCTTTAAAAATAAAGAAAGAAAAGGTATATCCCTCTTCTTCTGACTTCCGTTGTTTACCCGGAGCCGATGGCTGCCTTTATTTCACTCATAAATCTCGTTGTCAGCCTTTGACTGGTAGATTGAGCAGACAAAATGGGCTGCTACTCTGAGCCTAGAAGGAGTTTGTTCCACGACATTACACCGCTGTTTGCAGGATGCCTCCATCCTGAGAGAAGTGGTCCTGTTTCAGCAGGGAGACGGGAAAAGGGAAATATATCTAAGAATGCAAGGCCTCCATCTGCACGGTTGTAGGACATCAGCCGTCATTTTTACGATGTGACTGAGGTCAGTCGTTAGCTCTTTGGAAATGTCACCTTGCCTTCATGCAGTTTCCCTCCAAAGGAAACTACAACATTCAGGTATATTATGAAATATAGTTAGAATTCTGTTGTTTCCTAAGCACTGATGTGGAAACACTGGCACAGCAATGTTGGTACAACTCCATTCCAAGACAGAGAACACAGACTTTTATCAACAACTGGCAAGTCATGGAGATTATTTAAACTTGCAATATGTATTGCAGTCAGTTTCTTCTAGTTTAAATTCCTTCAGGGTTCATCATTCAGGAGGTTTTTACCGTGAGCTGAATTATCAGCAGAGTCTCATCCTCTTCAAAACAAACACACCAGGCGATTTAAACCAGTAAAACCACTCAATAAAGCAGTTTAATCTTTTACTATTATACCATTATTTGATCAGTGTTAATGGTGTTACTATTATTTGATCAGTGTTAATGGTTTTACAATTATTTGATCAGTGTTTATGGTTTTACTATTATTTGATCAGTGTTAATGGTTTTACTATTATTTGATCAGTGTTAATGGTGTTACTATTATTTGATCAGTGTTTATGGTTTTACTATTATTTGATCAGTGTTTATGGTGTTTCTATTATTTGATCAGTGTTAATGGTTTTACTATTATTTGATCAGTGTTAATGGTTTTACTATTATTTGATCAGTGTTAATGGTGTTACTATTATTTGATCAGTGTTAATTGTGTTACTATTATTTGGTCAGTGTTTATGGTTTTACTATTATTTGATCAGTGTTAATGGTTTTACTATTATTTGATCAGTGTTAATGGTTTTACTATTATTTGATCAGTGTTAATGGTGTTACTATTATTTGATCAGTGTTTATGGTGTTACTATTATTTGATCAATGTTTATGGTTTTACTATTATTTGATCAGTGTTAATGGTTTTACTATTATTTGATCAGTGTTTATGGTTTTACTATTATTTGATCAGTGTTAATGGTGTTACTATTATTTGATCAGTGTTTATGGTTTTACTATTATTTGATCAGTGTTAATGGTTTTACTATTATTTGATCAGTGTTTATGGTTTTACTATTATTTGATCAGTGTTTATGGTTTTACTATTATTTCATCAGTGTTAATGGTTTTACTATTATTTGATCAGTGTTTATGGTGTTGCTATTATTTGATCAGTGTTTATGGTTTTACTATTATTTGATCAGTGTTTATGGTTTTACTATTATTTGATCAGTGTTTATGGTTTTACTATTATTTGATCAGTGTTTATGGTTTTACTATTATTTGATCAGTGTTTATGGTTTTACTATTATTTGATCAGTGTTTATGGTTTTACTATTATTTGATCAGTGTTTATGGTTTTACTATTATTTGATCAGTGTTTATGGTGTTGCTATTATTTGATCAGTGTTTATGGTTTTACTATTATTTGATCAGTGTTTATGGTTTTACTATTATTTGATCAGTGTTTATGGTTTTACTATTATTTGATCAGTGTTTATGGTTTTACTATTATTTGATCAGTGTTAATGGTTTTACTATTATTTGGTCAGTGTTTATGGTTTTACTATTATTTGATCAGTGTTTATGGTGTTACTATTAATTGATCAGTGTTACTATTATTTGATCAGTGTTTATGGTGTTACTATTATTTGATCAGTGTTTATGGTGTTACTATTATTTGATCAGTGTTTATGGTGTTACTATTATTTGATCAGTGTTTATGGTTTTACTGCAACTTGGTCAGTGCTGATGGTGTATGTAAATGTGCTGAGTCACTCTAAAACATACTGTATGGGCTCCTTCTGGCTTGTTGTCTCTACCCACCCTTCCATCATGTCAACAGGCTGACAGCTTTGGGAATAGAGGTGCACCTCGGGACCGAATGGGCAATTAAATGAGCGGCAGCTGGTGCTCTGGCGGCGATGTTACAAAGCATCCAACGATGTTCAACTCAGCCCCGTCTTGCATGGTTGCTTTGAAAGCCAATTCTTCTGAAACACATTTTTGTAATGGAAGGCATCTGGATATATGAGCGTCTTCTGACGACCCTCCTGTGACGATCCAAGGCAGATGGAGCAGCGGGGACGAGGAAGGATGGGGAAGGGAGGAAAGGATCCAGAAAGAAAGGCCTGATGGAGGCTAAATCAGAGAAAATGAGAAAGAGCATGTGGACGAGGAAAGCAATGTAGGTGATATGAGCGATAGAGGCAAAAGGAAATGAGGAAGAGGAGAAGTGTTTTGCTTTCACAGTAAACGATCCATCTGCTGAGGTGTGTTGTTGCTGCAGGGAAGGAGTTTGTTTTGCCCTTGGGATGTCTTCATCCTCAAAGTATAAGCTCACAGCTGGCTCCACATTCAGCTGGTGGGAGCCTCAAACTTAGAGAAGTAGACCTGCAGTCAAAAAGCTGTGTTTTTAAATCCCTGAAACGTTTCAGATTATGCTGGTGAGAAAGTGAATGATACTTTCCCTTCAAGAAAAACATCTGACAACATGCCTTTGAGCGATGTGCGCTTCTACAGCAACTGTGGATGAAAGAAAACAGTGGAGAGTCTGTTTCTGAGACATCCTTAAGTGTGCTATTCTGCCAACTAACCATCACAAGACCAAGAGGTAGGGGAGGGCCATATGGCCAAAATATTCTATCATATATGACAGGAACAGTATATCTATAATGGTAGAGCAATTATTCTGATAATTCAGATAATAAATGGTTTTAAAAGATAACCACTCTACATCACATTTGATTATGTTCTGATATGGGATTTTTTATAGACAAAGATTTTAAGGTCAACAAGTATTTACAACTTCACTCTGCACAAATCAAATCACCCGTCTGAGCTGTGGGATCAGCTGAAAGATGATACAAGATCGCATTACAAAATCTAACACAGTGGAAAGAGAATTGCCAAATCTCAACCAGTGGACATATTTATACCGTCGCAAATTCCCTCCTCAGTGATCCCGACTACACCAACGCTGTCACACACCATTGCTGCTGCTACTACTGGAAAAAAAACTCCTCCACTCCATCTAGTCTAGACGGAATTGTCCAAAAAGTGAAAGTGAGGAGCATTTATGGGTACAAGTCGCGAACTGGCCTACTTTACTTATTCCAAGGGTGCTGAATCAAAAAAAAAATGGTTCCCAAGCGAAATTTTTAGTTTTTGACCTTCTAATTTGCATATCAAAATGGCGGCCGTTGGTCGTTGGACCGTTGTCCCCTAGTTTTTTTGTAAGTAGGCAATCAAAGATGAGGAAATTAAGTTTCTAGATCTACTGAGACACTGAGCCTCCACTATATCCTTGCTCTGACCCTAGACTATTGATCCAGAAACTTAATTTCCTCAACTTGATTGCCAACTTACAAAAAAACTAAGGGGAAATGGTCCAATGACTGAGCAAGATGGGCAATTTGGTGGCCATTTGATACAAATTAGAAGGTCAAAAACTAAAAATTTCGCTTGGGAACCATTTTTTTTGGACTCAGCACCCTTGAGATATGTAAGGTAGGCCGGTTCCCGACTTGTACCCATAAATGCTCCTCACTTCTTATAGGAGGCCTTTTTTATGAAATCTGTCTAGACTAATCCTTCGCCTTTCTAGTCTAGAGTCTGGACGGCTCAAAGCCTAATATGGTTTCAATGTCTTCTTCAAGTCCCCACTATTGAGGAGGTCTGCATTGTGCTCCCTGTTTTGGCTTAGCATGCTGCTTGGTCAATCCAGGGAGCATCCTGTAATGCATATCCATTGCAAAATAACCTAGAATTTCAGTTTTGAATTCAAACACATCATATTTCAAACTATTAAAAGTTAGCGCCTCATAGTCAGGCAGTAATGCAATTCATTTTGGAGCTTTCTCATGAAATTGCATCAGATTATGTGATTCAAAGTGGATTGTTGCCTAACCTTGAGTAGTCTGTAACATGTTTAAAACAGTGTCAGTATTTATTTTGTGGATCTCATTGGAACCAGCTTGTTTTTATGCGAAATCAAACACATTTGTTAATGAGAATACTTGGTTATAGTTCATAAGACGGTCCGATGACCTGCCGTGATATTCATGGAAAGAATTTGATTGCACCAAACAAAACAACCATTCTTCTCATAGAAGAAAGTACACAACATGAAAATATGTCCCATAAGCCCTCGCTACATCAACCCCTTTCTCTTCATCCGTCTCCTTTCAATCTGTCCTCATGTCACCTCATCGTGACCAAGAGGTAGGGGAGGGCCATATGGCCAAAATATTCTATCATACACTACTGGTCAAAAGTTTTAGAACACACCAACTTTTCCAGAATTTATGTAATTGAAAATGATGCAGTTTAATGTCTCAGTGTACTCTGAAATTAATGCACATTTGCAACATTTAAAATTCTTTATTGAGCATGATAGTGTTCTGAAAGTAAAAAAAAGATTCAAAATCACATTTTATGTTGGACTAAAGGACTAAAAAAAGACACAAAATGACCAAAAAAAGACACAAAATTACAAAAAAGACACCAAAAGACACAAAATGACTAAAAAAAGACACAAAATGACCAAAAAAAGACACAAAATGACAAAAAAAGACACCAAAAGACACAAAATGACTAAAAAAAGACACAAAATGACTTACAAAGACATGAAAAGAATTTAAAAAATGGACAAAATAGCCCAAGACTCCATAGAGTTAAGTTGTTAACCCATTTCTTGTTCCCTGAAAAAGGCCTACTTGTATAATTCTGAAATGTACATTATTTTCCAGTTTTGGTTAAGCTTACCTTTTTTTATTTACCTCTGGCAGTTCACCACTTACCTTTGTACCCTTTTAAGCTGTTCATTTGACTTGAACTGCTTGAATTTCAATAAAAAACTGGAAAAATTGGGGTGTTCTAAAACTTTTGACCGGTAGTGTATATGACAGGAACAGTATATCTATATTGATAGAGCAATTTTTCTGATAATTCAGATAATAAATGGTTTTAAAAAATAACCACTCTCCATCACATTTGATTAATAGAAGAAAGTACACAACATGAAAATATGTCCCATAAGCCCTCGCTACATCAACCCCCTTTCTCTTCATCTGTCTCCTTTCAATCTGTCCTCATGTCACCTCATCGTGGCTCGTTAATGACAGAGGACTGTCAGCACCTAATCATTTCAAGCCGTTATAATCAAGATGAAGGTCACTCCTCTCTTTTGGTGTGCTGCTCTGCTTCATCCTTCCTTTGCTATATCTTTTACAGGTAACAAAAGCTACAGAAACGGATTGATGGAAAGAGACTTCCTCTAACTATTGAGATGTATCCAAAGTAAAGAGAATCAAAACAGTCTCTCAGCTCTCTTCCCTGTGGACTTCTGAAATGTGGCCTCCTTCCCTGCTTTGATATGGGCTCAGAGTACGGAGGAGGCCCCTCAGGTAACCAGAGCTGGCTCTTTGGACTGCAGGGCCAGGCTTTCAGAGAGAGACAGATGTGTCATTGAAGACAGCCAAGCATGACCTCCGGGCCGGCCAGACAGCCTGGGAGGCTCTGACAAACAACTACCAGATCTCTGCATGAGAACACACACAGCCACCTGTTTTTATGCTCTTACAATAATCCTGTTGAAAGAAGTTTCATTTTCAGCCTGGGAACTTTGAGAGGGAACTTTTCATTTGCTGATTTCAATCATCGCCCTCTGAAATGAAGCATGTCATGTTTTCATGTGAAAAGAATTGATTGATTTTTCTCAATCAGCTTGTTACTTTGAGCCAGGGGGTCCTACATGAACAAAATTTTCCAACATCTCTTCCAACGTTTTTTCCTTTTTTGACCGTTTTACATGAGAAATGTGTGTTTTTGTCATGTCCTTCTCGTTGTATTGAAGTAGGCGGGACTTTGGTGCTGTAAAACCAATCCTACTTCCTTCTTTATATCAGAAATTTTATTGAGTAGGATAAAGCCCTTGAGAGGAATCCTCTGGTTTTCAAGGGGGTCCTAAAGTACATTACAAAACAAAACACTCAACAATTTACAGACATACAACAACAAAGACAACAGGCATCAACACAAACATAACAAACAAAAAATGAACACAAGAATAATCACAACCTCTCAATGGCCACACGTTGGCCATAACATTAGCCCAGTAAAACTGAAAGAAGTAACATAATATTATTGTAAATTGAAATTGCATTTTTAAAAATAAAAAAAAATATGGCATAATATTATCTGAAACATGTGCAGTTTAACTCAAAATAAGAAGACAGGGCATATTTAAAACTATGAAAAGACGTCGATGATCGTATGTTTAAAGGAAGATTATTCCTCCGATGGCGCTTTGAACTTAAATGCTTTTTTACCGATTGTTTTGTTCACTGTAGGAATGAAAAAGAAGTACTGAGATGAGTGTCGTAATTGATATGTTGAGGAATATGGAATCAAAAATTGTTGTAAATAGACAGGATAATTGCAATGTATACATTTAAAAATAAACTGTTGCCAGTGAATATGTCTTATTATGTTATGTGGAAGCACCATTAACAGTGAGCAAGCTGAGAGCATGCATTGCTAAACCAAAAGTCTGACCACTGATCCTGATAAAAACAAATTGGGATGAAGAAAATTATAGTTCCTGGATAAACATAACTTCAGTGCACTATTTAGAGCGGGTGATTACAGCAACATACTGATTAAATTGAACTACTGAACCAAGAAAAAAATCTAAATAGTAATTTGTTATAAAGGAAGAAAGTAATGATAATGTTACCATTTCTTTCCTGCTATCCAACAGCAATGAGAGTGATGAAGCATACGGTGCTCTAGGTCAGCATGCACTACTGTTTCAGTCCTCACCATCTTCACACTGAACCTGCTGTCAGATAAAAGCTATTAGCTATTATTAATTACAGGACAATTCAGCATTGTGGTTTGTATTCAGAACAGGGGTGCCACAATTCTCTAAATCCACAATTTAATTTGACTTTCTAGTTCTAGATCAGGATTTGATTAACTTTTTTCCAGCATTGACTCATGGTATCAAGTGTGATATAACCAGCATCACCATCAAATTGGATTTAGTTGTTTAAAACTATATATATATAAAATACATAATTTTATTTATTTAAAAAAACATTTTTCCATTTGTTTTTCATACATATCCAAAATCCACTTTAAAAAGAATTAAATAAGCACATGTTCTTTCCAAAAACCCATTAGTAGGCCCCTTGATACTGTAGTTTCAAGCAGCGATATTTACAGTGGCTCCATGTGGCTGTGACAAAAAATAAATAGTACATTTTAATTTTAATTTATCATTGACGTAGGCCCAAAGTAAATGTTAAGCTTATATATGGCAATAAAGCATTTATTTTTAACATAACATAACATGATGAGACCAACCTTGTTTTCTTCAGTTTCTTGTTCATTTTAATGCCTGGTACAACTAAAGGTAAAAGGTATTTGTTTGGACAAATATAATGAAAATATCATAAGAGATTAATTTAAGAGCTGACATCTAGACATTTTTCATGTTTTCTTGATAATGACCAAAATCATTATCAAGAAAAAACATGGAAAATGGCTAGATATCAGCTGTTCATCAATGGTCTAATTATTTTTTCCATGACTGTAATATTCAACTAAAATATGCATCATAGCTTATGAAAATCTTAAAAAGCCTTAACATACAAGTCTAAGTTTTGAGTTTCCTTAGCTAGACTAGCTTTTGATTACAAACTCCAAAATCACATTAATAAATGCTAATTTTGACCAATTGGGCATGTTGGTAGACTAATTTAGAGTATTTTATTTTCATTCAAAATAGGGTTTGCGGCTCAATTCCAACAATTTTTCCCTCATTTTGGCCAATGATGGCTCTTTTGTTAGTAAAGATTGCTGACCTCTGACCTAAGGCGAGAAGCCGGCACAGATCTTCATGTTAATATGAAGTGTGGGAAGGCACTATGAAAGGGCCTAGTTATTATGGTAAATAATCCTGATCTCAGCCCTGGCAATAGGGTACTTAACAGCTAACATGTCATATTTGCTGTATTGCCTCAGGTAGCTGCACAAAGCGTAGCCTGCTAACTGCAGTTATTCTGTTAACGATGTGTTCAATATTTACATAACTTAAGGGGAAGACAAAAGCTCGCCACAGATCTGTTGTTGTTTCCCGCCATGTCCAAGCCAATTTTTTATTTCTTGGAACAAGCATGGCTGTGTTAAAGAGTAAAACAATACCGGGAGTCGTCGATCCTTTTGATCGATTTCCGATTTGGAATGGAAATCATACACCCCTAATGTGGAGGGCGGTTCGTTAACTGGGGCTTTACACATTCTAGTTAAATGGGGTCATTTGGCAGCCTGTGTCTGCTCTCCCACTGTGTATCTCGTACAAAGATCAATGGGACTCATTCTATTCCATTGACTTTCAATCATGTTTCTCTGAGTTCCCTTGTTTCCCACCAGCCAGAAACCACTGAGTCATTACAGGGCCGGTAAAGGTAACCAGGCCTCTGCAGCCAATACATTATGGGCCCAGTGCCCGTGGGCCAAACCATCTTATTCTGTTCATGGCGCTCTAATGACAGGCCGCTGGTGTTTATGCACTAAATTTGCCTGCCTCATTCACAGCAGTAACTTTTCTTGTCAGACAATATTGACTAGCTGAAATCATTCAGAGCTATCTAAACCTCTGGTGAGGTCACACTCTGTGGCAGCTGTTCTCAACCTTGGGGTCGGGACCCCAATTGGGGTCAGCTCTGTCTCCACTGTGTTAAAGTGTTCATGTGTTAATGTGTTTTAGTCTTTTTGGTCATTTCATGTCTTTTTTTTTTTAATCATTTTGTGGGGTTTTTTTGTCATTTTGTTTCTTTTTTTGTCATTTTGTGTCTTTTTTTGTCATTTTGTGTCTTTTTTTTTATAATTTTCTGGTCAATTTGTCTTTTTTGGTAATTTTGTGTCTTTTTTTGATAATTTTCTGGTCAATTTGTCTTTTTTGGTAATTTTGTTTCTTTTTGGGGTCATGTTGTGTCTTTTTGTCATTTTTTGTCTTTTTTTTGGTCATTTTGTTTCCTTTTTTGGTCATTTTGTTTCCTTTTTTGGTCATTTTGTTTCCTTTTTTGTCATTTTGTTCCCTTTTTTGGGTGATCTGAACTGTGCGTGTGAGATTCTGTTCAGTGAGCGGGGGTCGTGGACAACTTGGATGTTAAATTGACTCAAAAAGGTTGAGAACTACTGCTCTACGGCAACTGATGAAGTTTCTAAACCAATTATGTGTTCATAATAGTAATAATTGGTCAAAATCCAATAAGAAGGCTCCCTTAAGAGGGTGAAATTCTGTGAAAGTGCCAAATGATCTAATTCCAGAGACGCTTTAGACTAGATTGAGATCAATATTGAAATCCTATAAAACAGCTACACATCCTATACAATAACAATAATGTATAACATTAGCAGACAAATGTATTAGATAAGCTATCTGACTTTCTGCGTTAACTGCAGAAAGAAAGTAAAAATCCTGCAGTTTTATCAGACAAAACACCAAAAAGGCTGCAGCCCTGTAATGTTGTAGATTCAGACCACAGTAGGTGCCTTAAATAAATTCTGATGTCTGTACAGCAATTACAAGTAAAATCCTTTCCAGCACAGTAAGAAACAAATTAAAAACTTAATAGAAAAACACTGAGGAATCTTTTAAACAGCAGTAAGCAAATGTCCCAAAAAAGCTGAGCTCACCAACAATGGCTGAACCTCCAATTAAGACTTTTATAATACAGGTTAAGTTTTCTTGAATCAGCTCTACACTGTAAAAAATGTCTGTGGATTTTATGGTGAAAAACTGCTAAACCATGACAGTAAAAGACCGTAAATTGATAAATGGCTTAATTCAGTTTCAGTAACAATGAAACACCGTAAATGTATATATCAGCCAAAATAGTATTTTTTACATTTTTATTTTTTTTAATACATTACTACCACTGTAAAATACACTGGCACCATGATTGTAGCAAAAATATACTGTAATATATATTTACAAGCCATCGTTTTTGCATTTAATTTTTGTAAAAATACTTTTTCTCACTGTTAAATATACTAAATACCATACCTCTAACAGAAATATACTGTAATATTTAATGGTAAAATCTTTAATTCATGCAGCATTTATAAAGTATTTTCTTGTCAATTATATGGCAGAACAGCGTTTCTTTTGATGGAAAAACTTTTTATTTATTATGATAAAATATGGAATAAAATGGCAATCTTAAACGGGAAATCAATAGTGATAATATCATTTTACCGTAATATTACAAAAAGTTGCACTATATTTATTACGGTAAAGTTCTGGCAACCACAGCTGACAGTTTTTTACCGTAAAAACAATATTATTTTTTTTTACAGTGTACACAATAGAAAGGTATTTGAGCCCTGTGTTCATTTGTCAACACACCAACCCAAACCACCAGTCCTGAGAGGCCAACTAGCTCGTACCACTTTCCTGTACGAGGAACACGGTGCGAACCTGCTGTTCAGAGCCAGCGCTAACAACACACATCCCATCTGTTCCATTAGTTCAGCAGAAAAAGGTTTGAGGTCCATCTGAGTAACCGCAAAAAGAAAAACAGATTCATCTCCTTTGGAAAATATTATTAGGCCTCCATGGCGGTGTGTACACAAGGTCTGCCTGCTGCCAAGCACACAAACACAGATGACTTTCTACTGTCTCTTTGGCTTCAAGTGAGAGGTCAGCTGGGACCACTTCCTCCTTCTCCTCCTCCTCCTCCTCCTCCTCACTTGTTCTCTCTCTATCTACTGCACTGCAAAAAGTAACCACCTTAGGCTACGTTTACACGCAAAAGTGGCGTCGCATCTTCACTTTTTATTCCTTGTTTAGACGAGCGTTTTCGGGAGGAAATCTGCTGCATACACTGCAAAAAAAGAAAAGTTGGGTGAACTCAAAATTTCAAGGCAACAAACTTTGATAAAATTTTAAGTTGGACAATTAAACTAAATATTTTAAGTTTTGTTTTTGAGTTTGCTCAACTCTGAATTTCTCTGGCACGATTGTAACGCCGCTATGAAATGTCAGCTAATGTTGTGACCACAATTTCGAGTTAGCATTGATACGCTAATGGCTACTCTTGTAGCTGTAACAAGCTAGCATCAGTTAGCCGCTAGCGTCAGTTAGCCGCTAGCGTCAGTTAGTCGCTAGCTTTCGCTAATGATCAAATTTCACAACAAAGAAATAAGAGTTATCAGAACTATTGTCCCTTGTTGTGAACCCCAACTTAAAGATATAAGTAACAACAACTCACCAACTTGTTTTTGAGCAGACAACTGGCTTCCTTTGTTGTGCTAACTTACATTATTGCCCTAAATGTCAATAATTTATATTTCCAAGTTTTACCAACTTAAATCACTGTTTTAGGCCAAAAAATACAAGTTGGCTTTTTTGCAGTGTACGGTGACGCAAACGTGTGTGAAATTGGATTGTATGCAGCCAGGCGGCATCACTTAAAGCCATAAGAGCATCTTTGGGCATGCAGAAGTTTTCACGCCACACATTTTCATCAGCTACTCCTTCCACAAAGTTCTCCACCATCACTAGATCTCCCAGGTCTCGTTCACAGCCGTCTGGCTCCTCCCACCAATTGCTGCATCCAGAATGTGATGGAGGTAATTCCAGATCCTTCTCTGTTCACTAATACTATCTGTACATATCCTGGACATTTGGTGGAAAGACTCCTGTAAGTTTATTAGAGCTGCCAGAGCAGCTTGAAGGTCCCACCATGGAAATAATCCCACGTTTGTTTATTTCCTGTCCTGGAGCATGTATGTGACGTAAACACATACGTGACGTGAGCAGATCAGATCAGAGTTTTGTGTCTTGTCAGTGTAGACGACACGCTACGGAGGAGAGGATTACACTTTTACTCTTTGGAGGGTGGTTTCAGATTTTTGCGTTGTTAAGCCCCAAAAACGCCGTCACCGTCTAAACGAAAGGCACTTCCTTTTAAAACTAAAACTAATGAAAAATCCAAAACTATTATAACCTTGTTCCCTCCTCAGATGGTTTCGGTGTCATGGTTATGATTTGCTGTTCAGCTTGTCCACATGATAGATTTGCACTAGCAAACATGCAGTAGGTCAGACAGTGAATTCTTAAAAAAATGAGTTTGAAGAGATGAAAATGATATAATATCATCATCAATTGAATCTATTTCCAAAGCTAACCTGAATTTAAAAGCTGTTGAAATACCCCAAAACCTCAAGGATGAATTCCTTTATTCTGGTGATGGAGCTTATTGTGAGCTGGCACTCACTTTTCCAGCAGTAATGATTTTATTTCATTTGTATTTCAGAATTTTTTTTGGCAAATTTCCTCTAGTTTCTCTGAGGCTTCAAGCTTTTCTTTCCCTAAATAAATACTGCATTCTTGTCTGATTGTAACAATACAAATACTTTTCTTTTAGCTTGTGAGCAGTTTGTGCTGACAGATCAGACTGATGGGACCACATCAGGTAAATGATGTTGGACATCCAAATATATGCAGGTAAATCAAACATTTACACTTTGTGAAGAGGTCAAGTTTCATTTATTCTCTGTGAGAATTAAACAGTGGACGACATGGATTACTTTACCAATTGAAAACAGGTTGTTAGCTTTGCAGCATCACAGAAAAACTACTGGCCGTATTTTCAGGAAATTTGGTGGAAGGGTCAAGATCAGACCTGGGCATTGGGCGGCCCGCGGGCCACATCCGGCCCGTTGGCTGTCCTTGTCGGCCCGCGTGAGGTTACCCAGAAATTAGCCGTGCTTTTATTTTGAAAAAAAATAGCAAACATTATCATTAGCACTAGAGCTAACAAGCACTTTTACTATAGTTAAGACAACAAATATAGCCACTAATATATATGACAGAATAAAATAAACTTTAACAAACCTTGTGTCCTGTCAGTCAGCCACTATAGAAGCATTTTTCATGCTTTATATCAACTTTATATGAATTACGACGCACTCGTTATTATTTACTGTTCGTTTTTTCATTTAACCGTTCTACTGGTTATTTCCTGTCACTAACTTTCAAAATAAAAGCACCCGTTTTACACTGGACGGCACCTTTTCAAAATAAAAGCATCACAACATTGTAAAACACCTTGAAAATGTACAAACATGAAAAAAACAAGCTATATAATACAAAAACATAAATAGGAACCTTGCTAAAGGTCATTTACAGTTGTGTTTAAAATAAATGGAATAGTGATATAGTGATTGGAGTATTTACTACTTTTTACTTTTTACTAATTTACTATATTTTATAAAGCAATTACATTAATATTGAGCAGAATTTATTTCCGAGTTTTGGTCCGGCCCCTGCAACCTTCGTGGTATTGGTCATGTGGCCCCTTGGGAAAATGAATTGCCCACCCCTGGTCAAGAAGAACCCATTAAACAGAGCAACTGGTTCTAAACCTGTCTTTTGGAGTAGATTAGTAAGGGTGTCACAATTTTTCTGGATCTTGCCTCCGCCACGCCCACCCCCTCTGCATGCTCACTAGGTTGACTGGTGAAAGAGCAGTGCAAGCGGACTGTGGTGGTAGTGTCAGTGTCTGATCTCTATTAGAGGAAACAGTAAGTAAACAGTGAATAACTCTGCTCAGCTCTGGAGCTTCTAGTTCCTTTTTTCACCTTTTCATTGGCTTTTCGAAGCAGTGATGTACTTAATGTAGCTTGCCCGGTGCACAGTTGAATCTCAGATTGTGTTTAAGTGCAGAGACATCTCCCCTTTCAGTAGAGGGATGTGACAACACCTCTCTAGTGACAAACTTTGCAAAGATACAAGTCAATATGTCTTTTAGGAGACATAAACATAAGCAAAACACATTTTAGAGTGCAGGGGGAGTTTAAGCCTTCAGTTCTTGGCACAAGTAAAAACTGCTACAATTCACATAAGTGGGGTGTTAAAAATAAAACATTCGACTCTCTTTTAAAAATTAATATGAACATTTTTTGCAGTGCTCTCTCTCCCTCAGCCTGCTGTCCAAACATTTGTTGATCTATGACATCTTCCCTTCCACGTTGCTTTTGGAAAGTAGGATGTATGAGAGGAGAAACCTTCATTAAGGCGGCCTTGGCATCGAGTGATGGCGTGGAACAAAAAGTGGACAAGAAGAAAGAGAAGAGAGGGAGCAGCACGATGAGCTGGCGGGAGGAGGAAGGAAAGGGGGACGTGGGAATGGCAGCATATGGGTGACACAGTAATTGTGAGCGTGAGCATCTCGGCACACATGCCTGTGCATGTTTCGCTCATGAAGTTGATGGAGATTGAGCCATTAAAGGCATTATCACCGTTCTGCTCAGGGGGACAATTGATGCCGAAGCAAACAAAGACAAAAGCATCTCAACCTGTCTCTTTGCCATTTATCATTGTTAGGACGACAGCTGCAGCACTCCCAGTATCCCCACAAAATCCCCCAAGTGTGTGTGTTTCTAAGAATCCCTCAGTCTCACACTGTATATTTCACAAAGGAGGCAATTTACGATGATGGGAGGGAGATAAAGCTCAGGGAGAGAGAGGCAAACACAAGACGCTAGTGGAAGGAAGCAAATTTTATCTTGGCAGAGAACGGGTGGCCAGAGGGTCGATGTGTTTTTGTATTCCAGATGCTCGCCGGAAAATGTACTGTCGTCTGGATTTCTATGTGAACATAAGAGGAGACAGTGGTGGGACCGGGGGTGTCCCACTGCACAGCTGACTCTCTCTCTGTATTTGTGTGCATGTGTATATTTCTCAGTGTTTAGGAATCTCCAGACATCCATCCAAACAAACTTCCATTGTGCACTTGTTTATGCACGCACACGCTTGTGTTGTGTGTCCGCTGACTTGATTTCCTGTGTGTGCGTGCATGTTTTTTTATGTGCGTCCCGTCCCCTCAGGGCCGGTCCAGGCCACAGTGTTGAGCACTGAGCGCTGAGTCAGTGCATTACTGTCATGGCAGATGTATCCTCCGGCCTGTCCCCTGGCTCTCACTGCTAGCCCATAGAGATGCATTCAGCTGCAGCCAGCGGCACTTTGCGTGATGAGCCTGGGCAATGGCCTCAATAAGGACTGATGGCACCATTTGGAGAAAAAGAGGGAAGGAGGAGGTAGAGGACGATGTGGAGGAAGGATGACTGAAAGGAGGAGATACAGATGTGAGGATGGAGGGTAATAGTTGGGAGAGATGGGTAAAGAAGGGTAATATTGGTATATACTGAGCTGTGTGTGCACTCAAATGGGCAAACTGCTGGCTATTAGAGATAAACAGCCATGTTCTCTGACTACAGCCAGCTCAGACACCTATCATTACCCGGCTGAATTTATTATCAGACACTGAGAAAAAAAAATTGAACCCATTTCACAGTCACATTGAATCAATGACCGGAGCCTCGTTGGCAGCTGAGTCCGTGGCACGTGTCAGCCGATGGCACGCTTTATAAACCTTCACTAAGGCCTGGCGCCTGCTGATGGGAGGGGGGCCAAAGCAGGGGGTGCTATCTCATTAGCACTTCAGATCCATATAGCTGGGACTTATAAATAATTAGCAGTAAGGCACTATAGGGAGCCAGGCATGCTGCCATTTCTAAAGTTAATCAGCAAAAAGGTGATTTATTTACATGGAGATGGTGGATGTGTCACATGGGTCGGTCAACACGTGTCGCTGAGCCAGAGAGTGTTGTTCTTTTCCTTGTGTTGTTGTTCTTTTCCTTGTGTTGTTGTTTCTTTTCCTTGTGTTGTTGTTCTTTTCCTTGTGTTGTTGTTCTTTTCCTAGTGTTGTTGTTCTTTTCCTTGTGTTGTTGTTTCTTTTCCTTGTGTTGTTGTTTCTTTTCCTTGTGTTGTTGTTTCTTTTCCTTGTGTTGTTGTTCTTTTCCTTGTGTTGCTGTTCTTTTCCTAGTGTTGTTGTTCTTTTCCTTGTGTTGTTTCTTTTCCTTGTGTTGTTGTTTCTTTTCCTTGTGTTGTTGTTCTTTTCCTTGTGTTGTTGTTCTTTTCCTTGTGTTGTTGTTCTTTTCCTTGTGTTGTTGTTCTTTTCCTTGTGTTGTTGTTTCTTTTCCTTGTGTTGTTGTTCTTTTCTTTGTGTTGTTGTTCTTTTCCTTGTGTTGTTGTTCTTTTCCTTGTGTTGTTGTTTCTTTTCCTTGTGTTGTTGTTCTTTTCCTTGTGTTGTTATTCTTTTCCTTGTGTTGTTGTTTCTTTTCCTTGTGTTGTTGTTTCTTTTCCTTGTGTTGTTGTTCTTTTCCTTGTGTTGTTTCTTTTCCTTGTGTTTTTGTTCTTTTCCTTGTGTTGTTGTTCTTTTTCTTTGTGTTGTTGTTTCTTTTCCTTGTGTTGTTGTTTCTTTTCCTTGTGTTGTTGTTTCTTTTCCTTGTGTTGTTGTTCTTTTCCTTGTGTTGTTGTTCTTTTCCTTGTGTTGTTGTTTCTTTTCCTTGTGTTGTTTTTCTTTTCCTTGTGTTGTTGTTCTTTTCCTTGTGTTGTAGTTCTTTTCCTTTTGTTGTTGGTCTTTTCCTTGTGTTGTTGTTTCTTTTCCTTGTGTTGTTGTTCTTTTCCTTGTGTTGTTGTTCTTTTCCTTGTGTTGTTGTTCTTTTCCTTGTGTTGTTGTTTCTTTTCCTTGTGTTGTTGTTCTTTTCCTTGTGTTGTTGTTTCTTTTCCTTGTGTTGTTGTTCTTTTCCTTGTGTTGTTGTTTCTTTTCCTTGTGTTGTTGTTCTTTTCCTTGTGTTGTTGTTCTTTTCCTTGTGTTGTTGCTTCTTTTCCTTGTGTTGTTGTTTCTTTTCCTTGTGTTGTTGTTCTTTTCCTTGTGTTGTTGTTCTTTTCCTTGTGTTGTTGTTTCTTTTCCTTGTGTTGTTGTTCTTTTCCTTGTGTTGTTGTTTCTTTTCCTTGTGTTGTTGTTCTTTTCCTTGTGTTGTTGTTTCTTTTCCTTGTGTTGTTGTTTCTTTTCCTTGTGTTGTTGTTCTTTTCCTTGTGTTGTTGTTTCTTTTCCTTGTGTTGTTGTTTCTTTTCCTTGTGTTGTTGTTTCTTTTCCTTGTGTTGTTGTTCTTTTCCTTGTGTTGTTGTTTCTTTTCCTTGTGTTGTTGTTCTTTTCCTTGTGTTGTTGTTCTTTTCCTTGTGTTGTTGTTTCTTTTCCTTGTGTTGTTGTTTCTTTTCCTTGTGTTGTTGTTCTTTTCCTTGTGTTGTTGTTCTTTTCCTTGTGTTGTTGTTTCTTTTCCTTGTGTTGTTGTTCTTTTCCTTGTGTTGTTGTTTCTTTTCCTTGTGTTGTTGTTCTTTTCCTTGTGTTGTTGTTTCTTTACCTTGTGTTGTTGTTTCTTTTCCTTGTGTTGTTGTTCTTTTCCTTGTGTTGTTGTTTCTTTTCCTTGTGTTGTTGTTTCTTTTCCTTGTGTTGTTGTTTCTTTTCCTTGTGTTGTTGTTCTTTTCATTGTGTTGTTGTTTCTTTTCCTTGTGTTGTTGTTTCTTTTCCTTGTGTTGTTGTTCTTTTCCTTGTGTTGTTGTTTCTTTTCCTTGTGTTGTTGTTTCTTTTCCTTGTGTTGTTGTTCTTTTCCTTGTGTTGTTGTTTCTTTTCCTTGTGTTGTTGTTCTTTTCCTTGTGTTGTTGTTTCTTTTCCTTGTGTTGTTGTTTCTTTTCCTTGTGTTGTTGTTCTTTTCCTTGTGTTGTTGTTTCTTTTCCTTGTGTTGTTGTTCTTTTCCTTGTGTTGTTGTTTCTTTTCCTTGTGTTGTTGTTTCTTTTCCTTGTGTTGTTGTTCTTTTCCTTGTGTTGTTGTTCTTTTCCTTGTGTTGTTGTTTCTTTTCCTTGTGTTGTTGTTCTTTTCCTTGTGTTGTTGCTTCTTTTCCTTGTGTTGTTGCTTCTTTTCCTTGTGTTGTTGTTTCTTTTCCTTGTGTTGTTGTTCTTTTCCTTGTGTTGTTGTTCTTTTCCTTGTGTTGTTGTTTCTTTTCCTTGTGTTGTTGTTTATTTTCCTTGTGTTGTTGTTCTTTTCCTTGTGTTGTTGTTCTTTTCCTTGTGTTGTTGTTTCTTTTCCTTGTGTTGTTGTTCTTTTCCTTGTGTTGTTGTTCTTTTCCTTGTGTTGTTGTTTCTTTTCCTTGTGTTGTTGTTTCTTTTCCTTGTGTTGTTGTTTCTTTTCCTTGTGTTGTTGTTTCTTTTCCTTGTGTTGTTGTTCTTTTCCTTGTGTTGTTGTTCTTTTCCTTGTGTTGTTGTTCTTTTCCTTGTGTTGTTGTTTCTTTTCCTTGTGTTGTTGTTCTTTTCCTTGTGTTGTTGTTCTTTTCCTTGTGTTGTTGTTTCTTTTCCTTGTGTTGTTGTTCTTTTCCTTGTGTTGTTGTTTCTTTTCCTTGTGTTGTTGTTCTTTTCCTTGTGTTGTTGTTTCTTTTCCTTGTGTTGTTGTTCTTTTCCTTGTGTTGTTGTTTCTTTTCCTTGTGTTGTTGTTTCTTTTCCTTGTGTTGTTGTTTCTTTTCCTTGTGTTGTTGTTCTTTTCCTTGTGTTGTTGTTTCTTTTCCTTGTGTTGTTGTTCTTTTCCTTGTGTTGTTGTTTCTTTTCCTTGTGTTGTTGTTTCTTTTCCTTGTGTTGTTGTTCTTTTCCTTGTGTTGTTGTTTCTTTTCCTTGTGTTGTTGTTCTTTTCCTTGTGTTGTTGTTTCTTTTCCTTGTGTTGTTGTTCTTTTCCTTGTGTTGTTGTTTCTTTTCCTTGTGTTGTTGTTCTTTTCCTTGTGTTGTTGTTTCTTTTCCTTGTGTTGTTGTTCTTTTCCTTGTGTTGTTGTTCTTTACCTTGTGTTGTTGTTTCTTTTCCTTGTGTTGTTGTTCTTTTCCTTGTGTTGTTGTTTCTTTTCCTTGTGTTGTTGTTTCTTTTGCTTGTGTTGTTGTTTCTTTTCCTTGTGTTGTTGTTCTTTTCATTGTGTTGTTGTTTCTTTTCCTTGTGTTGTTGTTTCTTTTCCTTGTGTTGTTGTTCTTTTCCTTGTGTTGTTGTTTCTTTTCCTTGTGTTGTTGTTTCTTTTCCTTGTGTTGTTGTTCTTTTCCTTGTGTTGTTGTTTCTTTACCTTGTGTTGTTGTTTCTTTTCCTTGTGTTGTTGTTCTTTTCCTTGTGTTGTTGTTTCTTTTCCTTGTGTTGTTGTTTCTTTTCCTTGTGTTGTTGTTCTTTTCCTTGTGTTGTTGTTTCTTTTCCTTGTGTTGTTGTTCTTTTCCTTGTGTTGTTGTTTCTTTTCCTTGTGTTGTTGTTTCTTTTCCTTGTGTTGTTGTTCTTTTCCTTGTGTTGTTGTTCTTTTCCTTGTGTTGTTGTTTCTTTTCCTTGTGTTGTTGTTCTTTTCCTTGTGTTGTTGCTTCTTTTCCTTGTGTTGTTGCTTCTTTTCCTTGTGTTGTTGTTTCTTTTCCTTGTGTTGTTGTTCTTTTCCTTGTGTTGTTGTTCTTTTCCTTGTGTTGTTGTTTCTTTTCCTTGTGTTGTTGTTCTTTTCCTTGTGTTGTTGTTTATTTTCCTTGTGTTGTTGTTCTTTTCCTTGTGTTGTTGTTTCTTTTTCTTGTGTTGTTGTTTCTTTTCCTTGTGTTGTTGTTCTTTTCCTTGTGTTGTTGTTCTTTTCCTTGTGTTGTTGTTTCTTTTCCTTGTGTTGTTGTTTCTTTTCCTTGTGTTGTTGTTTCTTTTCCTTGTGTTGTTGTTCTTTTCCTTGTGTTGTTGTTTCTTTTCCTTGTGTTGTTGTTCTTTTCCTTGTGTTGTTGTTCTTTTCCTTGTGTTGTTGTTTCTTTTCCTTGTGTTGTTGTTTCTTTTCCTTGTGTTGTTGTTCTTTTCCTTGTGTTGTTGTTCTTTTCCTTGTGTTGTTGTTTCTTTTCCTTGTGTTGTTGTTCTTTTCCTTGTGTTGTTGTTTCTTTTCCTTGTGTTGTTGTTCTTTTCCTTGTGTTGTTGTTTCTTTACCTTGTGTTGTTGTTTCTTTTCCTTGTGTTGTTGTTCTTTTCCTTGTGTTGTTGTTTCTTTTCCTTGTGTTGTTGTTTCTTTTCCTTGTGTTGTTGTTCTTTTCATTGTGTTGTTGTTTCTTTTCCTTGTGTTGTTGTTTCTTTTCCTTGTGTTGTTGTTCTTTTCCTTGTGTTGTTGTTTCTTTTCCTTGTGTTGTTGTTTCTTTTCCTTGTGTTGTTGTTCTTTTCCTTGTGTTGTTGTTTCTTTACCTTGTGTTGTTGTTTCTTTTCCTTGTGTTGTTGTTCTTTTCCTTGTGTTGTTGTTTCTTTTCCTTGTGTTGTTGTTTCTTTTCCTTGTGTTGTTGTTCTTTTCCTTGTGTTGTTGTTTCTTTTCCTTGTGTTGTTGTTCTTTTCCTTGTGTTGTTGTTTCTTTTCCTTATGTTGTTGTTTCTTTTCCTTGTGTTGTTGTTCTTTTCCTTGTGTTGTTGTTCTTTTCCTTGTGTTGTTGTTTCTTTTCCTTGTGTTGTTGTTGTTTTCCTTGTGTTGTTGTTCTTTTCCTTGAGTTGTTGTTTCTTTTCCTTGTGTTGTTGTTCTTTTCCTTGTGTTGTTGTTTCTTTTCCTTGTATTGTCGTTCTTTTCCTTGTGTTGTTGTTCTTTTCCTTGTGTTGTTGTTTCTTTTCCTTGTGTTGTTTCTTTTCCTTGTGTTGTTGTTCTTTTCCTTGTGTTGTTGTTCTTTTCCTTGTGTTGTTGTTTCTTTTCCTTGTGTTGTTGTTCTTTTCCTTGTGTTGTTGTTCTTTTCCTTGTGTTGTTGTTTCTTTTCCTTGTGTTGTTGTTTCTTTTCCTTGTGTTGTTGTTCTTTTCCTTGTGTTGTTGTTCTTTTCCTTGTGTTGTTGTTTCTTTTCCTTGTGTTGTTGTTCTTTTCCTTGTGTTGTTGTTTCTTTTCCTTGTGTTGTTGTTCTTTTCCTTGTGTTGTTGTTTCTTTTCCTTGTGTTTTTGTTTCTTTTCCTTGTGTTGTTGTTCTTTTCCTTGTGTTGTTGTTGTTTCTTTTCCTTGTGTTGTTTTGTTTCACAGCTGATCAGATGTTGACCCAAGGTCAGTAGAAAGAGCATTAATCAGCTAATACATTCTGTCTCGCATGTAACACCTTAAAATAATTGTAAACTGGACCAATCAATAGAATAAGGGGGATGGTTAACAGCATCACTGAGCAGTGCCAAGGTTTCATTTTCCATCAGCCGTACTTGGTTTGTAGCTTTGACTGGTTAAGTGCCAGCAAAGTAATATCAGAGCATTAAATGCCCAATAGCCAGACTGTTGGCCAGCCCATTTGTGTGCAGGAATTATAAAAAGGCCCTGATGGCCAGTTACTACAATAAAAAACTGAACAATGACCTTGACTTTCTTTAGTTCAACAACCGGTAAATTTTCTATTTCCATTTGGAAACTATTTCTAAACCTAGTTTTCAATTTAATTTGTATCACACCATCACTGGTTGATACAGTCATTTTCCCTCTGACCTCTGTGTGATGAAAGCAGCACAGCAGATTCAGTCCTCGGTAAGCATTCATGTAAAATACTTCTGTGTAGGGCACCTGCGTTTTGTAGGCACAAAGGAACAAACATAAGAATATAGATCTTTAACCTTAAGAGACTATTTGTGAATGACACTATAATTATCAAAATAAAAGGGAGTTTGTATTGACAGATGTATGTTAGAGAGACCAGTGAAAAACTTCTGAAATCAAATCAGAAGCGTTTGATTTGATAGTACTGATGCAGTGATGAAAGTGTTAGATTACATTACCAGCTCTCTATACTCCTTAATTAGGGCCTCGGGGCAATCGCACCGAGCACTGGTCCCTACAGCAATAGCTGTAGGGACCAGTGCTGCACTACTTTTATACTGTGGATTTCTTCTTCTTCCTCTTCCGGACGCAATTTGACTAACTT
The DNA here is from genome assembly GCF_030273125.1 of Centropristis striata. Classification (NCBI taxonomy): domain Eukaryota; kingdom Metazoa; phylum Chordata; class Actinopteri; order Perciformes; family Serranidae; genus Centropristis; species Centropristis striata. The sequence goes on along the minus strand of NC_081539.1, from coordinate 29,977,683 downwards.
GAAGAGTTGCAGGACAAATTATATATCAAAACGTGCGGTTTGATCGGGATCGGTGTGCTATTACTTTTCTCTACAGAATGAGAATTTTTCGCGACGTAAGTCGTGAAAAACTGCCCAAAATTTTGCATTGAAATGAATGGGACAGCCGAAAAAAAATGAGCGAAAAAGAACAATAATTGGAGATTTTTAAACGTCTACTCCTCCGGCATAATTTCACCTAGAGACTCCGTTTCAACTTCAAACAGTAGACACAAGTCTTGTGTATTGGTGTATTAATCCACGTTTCGATAGGTCATATAGTTTTTTATCAATCCCTGTTCAATGACCATGATCATTTTTGGAGAAATTCTGAGATTATAATGGGTGTGTATTGCACGGAATGTTCGTGTCACAGTGTGTGACATCATCGCCAGAGTGTAGAGGGAGAGAAAAAATTGTCAAAAAATAAATTTGAAAACTGCGCTCCAGGCCGCAAATTCCACTCTACAGAAATAATTTATACATAGAAATGTAGGAAAATTTGTCTTCTCACTCACAATCCTCTGGTAAAGCTGTCAGAGTTATAGTTTGGGCGTAGGACGCACAGATGATCCACCAACACCACCAACAGCCTCATTGGCTCCCATATTAAAAACGCAGGAAGATTTCTGAAAAAGGGAGATTTAACAGTTTTTTTAGATCGCTCTAACAAAGCTATTTTTTAATTTTTCTTAAAAAAACAAACATATGTAGACATTCAGGAAGAACTCAGGATGCTCAAAGTGAAGTCGGATCAATGATAGGTATTATGGTTTTGCCAAAAATGCTTTCTATTCAAAGCCAGAAATTTCAGTCCACCTCTGGCTGCTGTCACTCTTTCTGAACATTAATAGGTGGCCGTTAATTCTGTTGATTGCTTTGATCTTTGATGTGATTACAGTTACAGATACACACACACACATGCGCGTAAGCACGCACACTCCTCACACATGCATACACATGCTTCAAACACACACGCACACACACACACACACACACACACAGGGAACTTTATGTGATTTTAATTACACACACACACACACACACACACACACACACATATATTTTGAGGTTAAAGGGCATAGTTTGAAATCTCTGAAGAATCTCATCATAGTGTAAACACACCGGCAGTAGCCCCCGTGGCCCTTTCAGAATTTCCCCAGAGGAAATTTTCTAGTTACAGACTGTTAGCTGGTGAACCCTTTAAAACAAAATCAATGAAATCAATTAAACTAAAACTATGTTTTTTCCATTGGGTGTATTTCTGTCCATGGCTGTATTTAATGCTGTCCAACAACTCCACCAATACAAATATGGTATTTTTAGGTGTTTGTTTTAGTAGTCTTCATACAAACTTGCAGCACTTGAGCTGTGGCATTAACATCCATGGGTATTATGAAGCTATAGTCAGATTCCTCAACAAAAATCTATCCATATTACCAGTACACTTACTTTGTTTTCTTTTGTATTTCAAGTGTAATAGAGTTGGCTTTTATTTTTCCATTGTTAAAGAAACAACCATCCCCAAACTGACCTATGGTACACCACACTGACACCAAATGAACCATCCAACTCTAGAAGAACTCTAGAATAACCGTGGCAACAATCAAACAATCAACCTCCATCTTAATTTTGTGAGTTTTGTTTCTTAATTAATGTGTTTCCCTATGCTCACTTGTGACGCGCCTGTTTCCCAAAGGCATTTAAGATTTGATAATCTTGGATGTTGCAATTTCCTCAAGAGTCCTCCTATCAACACACAGGACGAGTCATCTCTGAATGTTGCTAAGGCCTGATAATGAGTTCTTCCGCTGAGGTTCGACTCAGTCACAAAGCTTCCTAATCAGGAGCTGATCGCCCGCCGACCTGCTGCATCCACCTCCAATGAGCTTGATTATCTTGGCGCTGATTTCCGGCAGCATAACAGCCCTGCATGACTTCTCTAATGTGAGATCACTGCTGACGCCTTTGACTGCTAGTTAAGATTGAAAGGAAGAGAGTAGGAGAAAGGAATGACTTGCATAATGACAAAAGTTGCTCATTAAGAACAACTGACCAAATAAAACTTACTGAAATTTTGGTAAGTAAATATGATAGTGAATGCTCCTGTATTAACCCATTAAGGCCTAAAACGCCTGGGAAAAAAATGCCTGTAAAACCTCTGGGCGATCTTGAAAGAACCCCCTAAAACCTGAAGTTTTTCTGGAAATTCAACAGAAGATTTTTCAGCCTCTGTAGCAGATATAAATTAAATTCAAAAAGTATTTGAGAGCTTATATCCATGGCTTTCATGAGAAGTTGAGTTTATTTGTCCAAACCTTCAATAAAGTTTTTTTTTAAATCAACAAACTCAGCAAATGTTACATTTGACTGAATATAAAATCCTATGCATAATACTAATACATGCCCATTAGCAAGATGCAAACATTATATGACCATTGGAAGAAATAGACATAGTTCTCATTAGCCCACTGTAATAAAAAAATAATAATCATAATAATAATAAATAATAATAATACATTTTATCTATATTGCACAGGGTACTCAACGACGCATAAAGTAATATAAGACATCAGACAACAGTCATGATTTCTTATATCATCATCACAATCAATTAGTATTATTATTGTTATTATCTCCAGATGGTCACAAATCTGTCTGTTCTTCGGTGAAAATATGTCGTCTAAAAACATGTTCCTCGTCCATAAATGCCGGTCGATTGGTTCCGAGGGTTCAAAGTCCAGATCAGCAATAAAATGATCGGCGCTGTTTTCATCAGATCTCTTCCGTCACTTCCTGCTGAGCTCCTCCGCTATAGTCGTCTTCCTCCATGATTTAAAGTTCTGGAAAAGTCCCATGATGCATTGCGACACTCCCACGTGTATTCTGATGCATTTCATTGGCCAAGAGACCGAAAATAGGTGGAAAAAACTACAAATACTACAAAACGACGTATCCGTTTTCCCGGCTTTAATGGTAGAAAAACGCAACATCGCTTCCGGTTTTAATGGTAGAAATGCGATAATGCTTTCCCAGCTTAAATGGGTTAAATTAACCTTGTGCAGCAGCTGGATTCTCAAAATATCACAAGATCACACGAGAGTCCATTTTGTCAGGTTTAAAGTTTCCAAACCAGCAGGTGTTTGGCCTGTCAGCGTCCTGTGAGGACCACCTGGTGAGATCTGGCAACACAGATGGCGTTAGCGTTAGCGTTAGCTAAACTGCACAAAAATTTGAAGGTAACGTTAATGTGAGTTTCTAATGATGACTTCACTCATTCTCCGATATTAGTTTAGTATTAAATTAATGAAATTTCTGTATTAGGATGGCAACAAGTAGTAACATCACAGAATAATACCTTTGACTTTCTGGGACAATACGAGAATGTTTCAATGACACCACATGCTCTCATTGAAAAAGTGACAATCGGTTCAATTTATTTAACATTTTTAAAAATAGCGTGTCAAAACAATAAAATTTAATAAAATTAAACTTGTTGATAATGTTGTTCACATGGTATTTATCAATATTCTGTTTGGTAAAAATATGTTGAAGTCAAAAGTAAACAACATTAAAGTGTCCAAAGTAGAACAATAGTACATTTGTTTTGTTGGTCTATTGAAATATAGTTAATCTAATGAATTTCATGTCAATTAACTTATGCCGCTGAAGAAACTACGTCTGCTGTACACTGCAAAAAAGCCAACTTGTATTTTTTGGCCTAAAACAGTGATTTAAGTTGGTAAAACTTGGAAATATAAATTATTGACATTTAGGGCAATAATGTAAGTTAGCACAACAAAGGAAGCCAGTTGTCTGCTCAAAAACAAGTTTGTGAGTTGTTGTTACTTATATCTTTAAGTTGGGGTTCACAACAAGGGACAATAGTTCTGATAACTCTTATTTCTTTGTTGTGAAATGTGGGAAAGCGGTGAAATTCGGTCATTAGCGAAAGCTAGCGGCTAACTGATGCTAGCAGCTAACTGATGCTAGCGGCGCTGCTTGTTACAGCTACAAGAGTAGCCATTAGCGTGTCAATGCTAACTCAAAATTGTGGTCACAACATTAGCTGACATTTCATAGCGGCGCTACAATCGTGCCAATTCAGCACATTGCAGAAGTTAGCAGAAGTAAGGATTAAAAGTTATTACAATGTAAAACTATAAGTTAGTACAACTTACAGTTGAGTTGACAAAAATCTGAATTCAGAGTTGAGCAAACTCAAAAACAAAACTTAAAATATTTAGTTTAATTGTCCAACTTAAAATTTTATCGAAGTTTGTTGCCTTGAAATTTTGAGTTCACCCAACTTTTCTTTTTTTGCAGTGTAGAAAGATTAATAAATGGGAGGTTACATGGCATCACAGCATAAAAGTTTCATTGTGTGTTCTACATTCAGTTCTTCTTCTTTGACAAAACATGTTCCAGTCCACCAGACTCACATCATCATGTCTCCATATTAGCTCCTTAGAACGTCACTGCTCCAAACATTACCACGCTAATGTTATGACTAAGATTATCATTATGTGTTCCTGGTACACACACACACACACACACACACACACACACACACACACACACACATGAACGAGCTGGAGGACTCATTCCATTTCCTTCCCTGCCGTGAAACAAATCAAAAACTAGTTACGGCGGCGTCTCTGAATGCCATCTCTGCTACCTCGCCACGACATTAATATCAACTATCGATAGGAAGCAGCCAGGAAACTGTCGGCTGGGGGCCACTTCTGAGCTGGAGTCAATTAGTGAGGATGACGACCTCTTCAGATCTCCAATTATTATCCTCTCACTAAAAACCCTCTGGTTGATGCTAGTCCGCCATAATAGCATCGTAGCCACGCTGCTGAGTAGAACTAATTCACATTTATGAAAGGGCGTGAATATGTGTGTGTGTGTGTGTGTACATGGTGTAAAGCCCTTCAGTTGCTTGGTGGGGATCTGGATCACAGCATACACACTGAGGCTAAACAGTTTGTTTTGACATATTGTTTTTCACCTTTGTTTGTTTTTTTTGTTTTTTTGTTTGTCTGTTCTTTTTTGTTTGATTGTTTTTCTCATCTGTTTGTTTTCTCATACAGTACAGGCCAAAAGTTTGGACACACCTTCTCATTCAATGCGTTTCCTTTATTTTCATGACTATTTACATTGTACATTCATCAAAACTATTAATGAACACATGTGGAATTATGTACTTAACAAAAAAGTGTGAAATAACTGAAAACATGTCTTATATTCTAGTAAGCAAAGGGTGGTTACTTTGAGGAATCTAAAATACAAGACATGTTTTCAGTTATTTCACACTTTTTTGTTAAGTACATAATTCCATATGTGTTCATTCATAGTTTTGATGCCTTCAGTGGGAATCTACAATGTAAATAGTCATGAAAATAAAGAAAAACGCATTGAATGAGATGGGTGTATCCAAACTTTTGGCCTGTACTATGTTTTTTTTTTTCTCATATGTTTTATTTGTTCCTTATTTATGCTGTGTAACCATGTCTGTTGTGTGTTGAGGGTATAGGTTTGGATATTATTTTGGTTTTCTGAGTGGTGTGAAAGGGACCAGCCCCCCGCTTAAGATTGGAAGGTGTCTCACTTTCTGTAATAAGTTTTTGACTTTGGCAAGTTTGTGTTTCTGTGCATATTATTAGAGCTATTTTGATGTACCCTATGTGAGGGAATATGAGTTGTGGGGGTTGGAGTTTTGGGCATATCCTCTGTAACCTGTTGATTGTGTGTGATAAAAAATATTTAAAAAAAAAAAGAAAAAAAGATTGTTTTTCACCTTTTGATTGTTTCCTTGACAGATCTCAATATAATAAACCAAAGACAATGTAATTGCATTACAATGTGCTCCTTCTACTGCAGCCTGAATAATAGCAGAGCATTAGCACACAGAAGTTAGCGATTGGTCACTTGCCAAACACAATTTCTTACCATTTTTTCTAACAGATATGAAGAAAAAGGCAGAATGTCAATACATTCCCTCCCCTGTGGGACTGCTGCTGCTCTAATGGACAGATTTGTGTTATTCCATATCACATTCAATAATACCTTTATTATTGGTTCTTGAGCCGACACACTATCGACTGTTTACTCTCCACCGTTAGACCAAAATACAAGAGCGAAAGTGGAATAATGTGTTTATATTCTACTTTAACACACACTGGAAACATTAGCAGGTCACACTTTAAAGTTTGTTTACAGGTGTTGAAGTACAGTACTACTGCATATGAGAAGATGAATATGTGGAATAATAAAAAAAAAAACATCTAGGGCTCTGCTGCATCTATTTTTAAACATTTCCTTCCTAGTTCTGCCCCAGTATTCTCCATAGCTCCATTTCTGCTCCCACACGGATGGAAGAAGCCTGAATGATTTTGAATTATGAGCCCGAAATTGATACAGGACATAAGAGATGCTCATGTAAAAAGAAAAGTCAGTTGGAAACATAAAAAACTCAACCAGAGACGTTTGAAGCTTGATAAGCTCGCTAACTAAACCTGATCAAATCTAGTCGAGACAGCTGCAAAATCAACGGTCACCAATAACAAGTGAGAACCAGCTTTTGTCTCCATCCCATTTTAAAAATATGTATTTCTTTAAATGTATATTACGATGGTAAATCTGCAATGCAACACCAGAAAATCTGACTGCTTGAAGGTCAACCTATTCTCATGATCAGGTATTTTTAGTTTTTTTTTATTAAGCTGGAAGAATGTGATTTGTTTGTGTCTACATTAGGGATTCCCAAAGTGTGGTGCGTGGACCCCTGGGGGTGCGTGAGCTGCTGCTAGGGGGTGCGCGAGATGAAAAATGTAATGGCGGTCTGATAATGACACAATTACATTTTTTCCCCCCACACAATAAAGACGTGTTATTAATTAATTAATAAATACAGGCTATTCATTTTTGTGTCATTTTTTGTTCATTTTTGCATCTATTTTGGTCATTTTTGCATCTATTTTTTGGTTGTTTGGTCATTTTTACATGTATTTTTGGTCAATTTGTGTCTATTTTGACAATTTTGTGTCATCTTTGGTCATTTTTGCATCTATTTTTGGTTGTGTTTGATCTTATAATGAAGCGTAGAAAAAGTTATCTTCTTGTTCTTGTATCATTTTTCCAGCCTGTGTTATGATGACGGGTTGTGTTCACTCCACGCTCATTTAAATTTGCTGCAATTTTTGTTCGACGCAGCTCAAAATATTATAACATTTTCCCAACTGATCTGCTTTCTGCCTCTGATCCTGAGCCTGTCATCATCCTCCACTCCTCCATTAATATGGCTGTAAAAAATCTTGTTGCATTTTGTTTTATTGAAGTTGTGGGGGATTGGGGGTGCGTCAACCCGGTTGGGACATAGAAGGGGGGCACGGCTAAAAAAGTTTGGGAACCGCTGATCTACATAATGTAACATAATTGATACACATTTTCCTTCAATAAGGCCTAATTTGAAAGATAATGCAGGAAGATACGTCGCAATAAAAGGAAGCCTGTTTGGCGAAAATATTTCTATTTTAAATGTCTATGCCCCACCAGGTCATCCTCCTGATGTTATAACAAAAGCTTTTTCAGAATGAGCAGAATTAGACTGTGCTCAGTCAATTGCTGGCGGAGACTTCAATTGCATATTAGATCCTCACATTGATAAGTCACCCGCTGAAGGAACTAGACCAGGGGTCTCAAACTGGTGGCCCGCGGGCCAATTGCGGCCCTCGTGACGATATTTTGTGGCCCCCACCTTGATATGAAAGTTTAATGTGAGTTTTATATGAATGACACTTTACTGTCTTGTGTGTGGAAGGTCCCTTTAATTACTTTTTTTGGTAATTCTGTGGTTTTTTTGTTGTAATGTTGACACTTTTTGGTAGTTTTGTGTCTTATTTAATAATTTTATGTCTTTTTTTTAGTAATTTTGTGTATTTTTTTGGTAATTTTGTGTTTTTTTTGGTCATTTTGTGTCTTTTTTTAAATAATGTGTCCTTTTTGGTAATTTTGTGACTTTTGGGTCATTTTGTGTCTTTTTCAGTCATTTTGTGTATCTTTGGGTCATTTTGTGTCTTTTTTGTGTCATTGTGTGTCTTTTTTGGTAATTCTTTGTCTTTTTTGGTCATTTTGTGTCTTTGAAATAATTTTGTGTATTTTTTTGGTCATTTTGTGTCTTTTTTAAGTAATTTAGTTTTTTTCTGTCATTTTGTGTCATTTTTCATCATTTTGTGTCTTTTTCTTAAATAATTTTGTGTCTTTTTTGGTAATTCTGTGATTTTTTTTGTCATTTGGTGTGTTTTTAAAGTAATTTAGCGTTTTTTTCAGTCATTTTGTGTCTTTTTTTGGTCATGTTGATACTGCCTCCAGCGGCCCCCAGGTAATTTGAGTTTGAGACCCCTGAACTAGACAGCTGATGTTTGTGAAGAACTAGGATACCTGGATGTGTGGCGAGCGTTAAATCCAAACAACAAAGAGTTCACATTCTTCTCTGGAGTGCATAAAAGTAGCTCTAGAATAGACTACTTGTTTGTCCCTAAAACAATGTTGTATTCTGTCTCATCTTGCGAGATTGGGAGCATTACGATATCGGATCATGCTCCGGTTTACTTCAATTTCTCACATGGAGAGGCCCAGCAACGATCGAGTATATCGCGGTTTAATAAGGCCTGATTTGGAAATCCCTCCCACAACTTTGATAAAATTCCAATGAATTATTCTGCCCAAGTTGCAACAGTGATTAACCCTATAAAGCCTGAACCATTAAATAATTGCCAGAAAATTCTTTTTTTTTTTAAACTGGAGTGTTTATTGAACCTGCTGACAGATCATTAAAAAAAAAAAATCTAAAAACAATAGGGATATATGATTTTAATTTGTATCATATTTGATACATCAGGTCTTTTTGTGCAATTTGTTGCTCACAGTTTGTTTTTCTTGAACTAACAAAAACATATAAAACCCAACATTTTTAACCTTTTAAGGCTTTACTTTCTTTTAACATTTTCCTCAAACATGCAAAATATTTTTTTCCATATAACACAACATCGTACATCTGCTGATATGAAGTTTTCACGCAGCAATGACTGATCCACCAGTGGAACCTGCATATCATTTTTGCTATATCTTGTATTTTTGTGCAATTTGGTGCTCAGTTTTTTTTTTCTTCAACACATGTATACATCAGGTTTTTCAGGAAAAAAAATATCACACTGATGATGTATAGGTCTCAAAAACGTGTGTATCAAATATGATACACTTGGCTTTATAGGGTTAAATGCGACAGGGCTTAGCAAAAGGTCAATAGGAAGTATCTAGAGAAGTATTATTTGACACCATAACCACAGTCAGTCATTGTTTATCCCCCTTTCAGCATTTCCTCTCCTCCTCCTCTATCCCTCCTAAACCTCCCTAACATCTAGTCTTTTCCCTCTTTGATCCCACTCTGACAGATCTGCACGGCTAACTTCGCCCTTATTTTGTTAACAGTAATTGGAGAGGCATGATGCAAGTAAAATGCAGCTGGACTCGATTTGTAATACAAATGAAAATGTGATTTAGTCAGGTACAGGCTGCACCTCTCGCTCCTGGCATCAAAGCTGTCTCTTCTCATTCTTCTCCAGATAGTCAATGAATACAAGCTTGACTGTGTGAAATCTTTAAGAAAGAAAAACTACTTCAGTGGGTCAAAGTTCAAAAGTTCAACCCGATGAACCTCACAGATTGACATAAACATTATCAACGTGTCACTACCAGTGGTGGAAAGTAACTAAGTACATTTACTCAAGTACTGTACTTAAGTACAGTTTTGAGGAACTTGTACTTTACTTAAGTATTTCCATTTTATGTTACTTTTTACTTCTACTTCATTTCATTTTTAGGCAACTATTGTACTTTTTACTCCACTACATTTAGCTGCCAGCTTTAGTTACTTTAGTTACTTTTCAGGTCGAGATTTAACATAAAACATAATAGATTTAAAATTTGTACTAATTAAACCACACAAAAGTATATTAAGTAGTTAAAATGAGCCCTATGTTGACAACAGTAAATTCAAAGCTAACATAAATGCATCAAAAATAATAATACAATAATATATTTGGACAATCTGAGTGAATCCATTATGCATTGCGAATACTTTTACTTTTGATACTTTAAGTGCATTTTGATGCTGATACTTTTGTACTTTTACTTAAGTAAGTTTTGAATGCAGCGCTTTTACTTGTAGTGGAGTAATTTCACAGTGTGGTATTAGTACTTTTACTTGAGTAAGGGATCTGAATACTTCTTCCACCACTGGTCACTACTTCTAATCTAAACTCGTTTGTTCTTGCAGGTGAAGTTTAGTTTTTTAATGCAGTTTAACTTAAATGTTAAGTAGTTCTGGAGAGAGGCTTTTTCTCTCCAACTCATTAAATCCTCCCTCAGACTTCAGGCTTTGCAATGAAGCACAGATTGCATGGTGGAGTCTGAGAACAACATGGAAAACAAACAATTAAAAAATACTTCTCCAAAACCTGCCCCGTCCCCCTCCGCATTCTCAATCTTCTCTTCACCTTCAGCTTTCTAATAACAGTCTTAAGTTGACATTCAGTTTTTCCCGGGGCAAAACACTTCTGCTGGGTCTGTCTGCTTTCTAATTGTAATAATAATTGTGGTTCCGCCTAATCTCAGCCGGGGCTGTGACCCCGGCCCGCTCTGAGCGGATTTGAGATAATGAAATAATTGCCCCAAATGCTTTTTTCCCATGCAGCCGCTGAAAGCAGAACCCTCAGACGAAGAGGCATCAACATTCATTCGCTCTCTATCAGCGGTATTTTACACTTTAATTGAAATTTAGATTGTTGTTGACCCCCTGGGTGAGGTTTGGTGGGCCACGCCGAGCAGAGAAAGGATAGCATGCAGCTGTAACGGGGAGGATGCATCTATCTATCACTGTGTGCATGGATGTGTGTGTGAGAGTGTGTGTGTGTGTGTGTGAGAGTGAGTGTGTGTTCATGTTAGATCATCTATCTTCCCCAGAGCTGCGGCCATTTCTGCATATACATATATATATGCGTTTGTGATGATTAGCAGCTCACACACACACACACACACACACACACACTACCTAAAGGACATATATTCCATTTCTGTATATCTGCCTCACTAAATAATGAGTGCAAAAATGCCAGTGGCAATAAAATGTATAAAATGACTTATAACTCACCATGTGTCTCTTTAAGCAGCTGAGACGCTTAAATCAAGTCAGTTACCACAGAAGAAGACATGTATGAGAGCACACTGCATTATTTAACAGGAGTGCTTTAAGGACGTGTGCAGTGGGATTGATATAGACATTATAGTCGGTCGTTATATATATATATAACGAATATATTTAAAAATAAAAAAATAAATAATATTTCACCAATAAATATCGGGCAATATCCTTTTCTAGCTCATAGTTAAATATGAAGAAACAGATTCCATTACTGTACAACAGAAATCATCAACTGGCGGCCCGCGGGCTGAATCCGGCCCGCCGAACTGTCCAATCCGGCCCGTGACTGGATTCCAAAATTGTAAATCAAGGAGAAAATATCATGTGGTCCGCACTATTAAAGCAACTGTAAACAGCAACGGCAACTGAGACTCTTAACTATCAGTAATCCACTATACTGCCCTACAAAGTCTAACTGCAGTAACTACATTTTTGGTCGAAATTGAGTTATAGCTAAAAATGAACTTTATGTCTGTTTTATCTTGTGACAAAGTTTTAGATTTCAATTTTGTAAGTAATTGCACTTTCCAAGGTGTGCTTTGGATATATTTATGCATTTTAATATAAAACAAAAGCAGTGTAGCCTTGTATTTCTTCATTGTGTTGAATAGTGAGGACAAGAATATTAGAAATTATAATTTTATTTGATAGGGAAATTATTATCTACATAGTAATTAAGTAGAAAAGTGAGATACAATTATATTAAGACTAAAATATAACATTACTTTATAATATTAAGTCTAAAATACACAAATATTTGAATAGAGTTGTGAAACACTTTTAAATACACATACAACAAAATTCATTTTTAAATGTTTATTCACTGAAAACAAAATATAAAAGCTGAAAGTACACTGTTTTTGCATTACTATAAGTACCTTTAACAGCAAAACCAGAGTGCACTTACTACATGTTTGGGGTTAAAGGTCAATTTTAATCATCAGGATTTTTGAGCATAAAAATGACGTCATCAATACATGTAGAAATAAGTGTCATATCACTGACCTACCTATAACTAATTTTTCTGGCCAGTTAAAAAACGTTAAAAAACTTTAAAACCGTTTTTCTCAGTTCTACCTTTGGTGTAGTTACTGCAGTTAGACTTTGTAGGGCAGCATATATGACTACATTTAATGAGGACAAACTCGCTGTACTGTTTAAATTAACATTTATTGTTTCACACAGTACTTGTTTTTGTTTGGGGTTTTTTAACGTAACTTTTCCTCATGCCATTACGTAACATGGTTGGTTTTTATTTCAAAGTTTCAACAACAAGCTTCAGACTAGACTTCTCAGTACAGAAAAAAAAAGGAAAACCAACTGGCATAACTTAAAATAGCATGGTATCAGAACAGAACAGGTCACAAATAATGATTGCACATCAAATAAAACAAGACTCATAAAGGCTAAAAATGCCTTCAGTTTTGTAATGACATGAAAAAATATGAACAATAAATAAACATTAAATAATAATGTTATGCCAAAATTTGTTTTTTATTTCATTTTATTTGAGGGTCCGGCCCCCAAGGTGACTGTCCAGTAAAATTCTGGCCCTCCGACAAATGTAGTTGGTGACCCCTGATGTACAACATTGCATCACTCATGGGAAACACCATAGTCAGGCAGCTTAGGACCAGATTTGAGAAAAAAGGGGACACGTCGGACAAAAGCACCAATTTTTTTCCACGTGCTCTCCATCACCATAAGTTTCAGTTTTTGGTAGGAGCCACTTCATCAAGATTGCAAATCGGCGATGGCACCCATATAAAGTCTATGAGAACCAACATATCTTCCAAGCCACTTCGAAGGTCAATTTTAGTGTCAAAATCTACATTTACTGGGTCAAAGAATCATTTAAAGCTGTTGAGAACATCACAAGGTGATTATTTGATCATTTGATCTTTTTTTATTTATTACATTTACAACTACAAAGATCTTTGCAATTCCAGTGTGCCTTCTTGCCTGAGCACCTTGCACCACAGCCACTTGCACATTTTGTGCATTTTATCAATTTTTCAAAATACATGCACTGTATATGACCTATTATAATAATCATCTAGTGATATTCTCAACAGCTTTAAATGATTCTTTGACCCAGTAAATGTATATTTTGACACCAAGGTTGACCTTCGAAGTGGCTTGGAAGATATGTTGGTTCTCATAGATTTTATATGGCTGCCATCTCCGATCTGCAATCTTGATGAAGTGGCTCCTACCAAAAATTTAAACTTATGGTCAGATATCAGTGAAACATGACTCCTCATGGAAACTCCTCCAATGCTCGAGGTTGGATCGATTTATCTACAGAAACAAGTAAATGAGATGTATTTCTCCCACTGAAACACACACAGAGATGCATCCAGGACTCATTGTATCACAGTTGTAGTTATAAAAGCAATGATATCGCAGTATGAATAATAATTGTTCTGAGTCCACTTCAGGGCCACAGTGACCACCGGCTCGGGATCAGGGAGTCTGAATTATTTAGGACTGTGAGAGTGAACTTGCAGTTCAGGGATTAGAGGTATACAGATTACATATCCATAATTTAAGACTAAAATATTACTATAGAATCATGTTACGGTTGCCTGCCGTTCTTTAGTTATTGTATTGTTTCTCTGCATTACTCTGTATTTATGTAAATTCAGCTGTGAGGTTGCCTGGAGTTGGTTGGACCTTTCTGGAGCTGAGAGACCGCCTACTTCCTGGTTCTACTGCCTCTACTCGTCTGTGATTGGTGCGGCAGAGATTCCTGCGAGGCAGCCAATCAGAAGCAAGGTTATAATAGTTTTGGAAAATGCTTAGTTTTAGTTTAGTTTTTATTAGTTTTAGTGTTAGTTTTAGTTTTTTTGTAATGGGGTATTTGTTGGGTGCCAGATTCAATAAGGTCACAATAAATGTTTTCTTTGTTTCCTTTGTCTGATCCATCTCAGCCCCAATAAGTTTATTAAGTCATAAAACCAGATGGATTAAATAGATTTAATATCAACCAAAAGAATTACGTATGAAAAAAGTTGACAAAAACTAAGGACATTTTCACTATAATTTCAGTTAGTTTTAGTTAGTTTTGTAACCACAAAATACAGTTTCAGTTAGTTATCGTTTTTTTAAAAACTCTAGTTTTTATTTTTATTTCAGTTAACGGAAATGTTTTTTCAATTCTAGTTTTTGTTATTTCGTTAGTTTTCGTTAACTATAATAACCTTGATCAGAAGTCGTCAATCAACAGGCTGCACCTTATAAAAGGCTCATGTGTTCACAGTTCATGGCGGCTGTGAGACAGTGAGCAGTCTGCCTGTGCTGTTGGGTTATGTCAATTAGTATAAATTAGGAGTATTGTATTAGTGTGTGTGCTGCAGTATTGTTTGACTGGTTTCAGACATCGTGTTATCTTGGACACTTTGTTAATTTTGTAGTTTAGAACTTTGTTAGTTAAAGAACACCAAGACTTTGGACACCCTTTGTTTAAAATCCCACACTGCAAAAAAAGAAAAGTTGGGTGAACTCAAAATTTCAAGACAACAAACTTCGATAACATTTTAAGTTGGACAATTAAACTTAATATTTTAAGTTTTGTTTTTGAGTTTGCTCAACTCTGAATTTCTCTGGCACGATTGTAACGCTGCTATGAAATGTCAGCTAATGTTGCGACCACAATTTTGAGTTAGCATTGATACGCTAATGGCATCAGTTAGCCGCTAGCATCAATTAGCCGCTAGCTTTCGCTAATGACCGAATTTCACAACAAAGAAATAAGAGTTATCAGAACTATTGTCCCTTGTTGTGAACCCCAACTTAAAGATATAAGTAACAACAACTCACCAACTTGTTTTTGAGCAGACAACTGGCTTCCTTTGTTGTGCTAACTTACATTATTGCCCTAAATGTCAATAATTTATATTTCCAAGTTTTACCAAATTAAATCACTGTTTTAGGCCAAAAAATACAAGTTGGCTTTTTTGCAGTTCAGTTTGTTTTGTTGTTTTGTGTAAGCTTATGGTTGCTGACCTCCTGTTGTTCTATCATGTTTTCTTTAAGCCAAGAGTTTGGTAATTTATGTTAGTGGTATATTGTATTGCCTATTGTCAGCCCCATACAGCCTCTTTTTGTTAGCTTTTGTTGTAAAAGCATTCTCTTACTGGGTAATAAAACCCTGATTTAACCAGAACCTCCCAGTGTTACGTTCCACCTTCATTTCTATACCTTTTCACATGTTACTGCTCTCAAAATCGAGCCGGGTCGTAACAATCAAGATTAAAATAGCAGCTTTTGTTGTCATAATTTCCACACAGTTATGGACATAGAGGAGCAATCATACTTGGAGTAGGAACATGTTTAGTATATTTATAGTAAATAAGAAGTGAAAAATAAAGTAAATGTGTGTATTTAAGACGTCACTGTTGAATTACTGAATGCAGATGATAATTATGTTTTAATATTTGGCATTTCAGGGCAGCTTTGAAAGAAAAAAGTAGCTATTGCTCCTATGGACATATATCTAATTACCACCAAGTGACCTGCTTTTACAGCAAATCCTCCAGCGCAGTTCTTGAGCAAAGTATTAGCAAAGAACCATTTAAAAAATAAAAGGACAAAGACAATGCGTTTTTCTCAAACTGCACAAAACACACTTTGTCCGATGAGTTGTGTGCTGAATGGCATTTAGATCCTGGTTCTTACACTATTCATCACACTAATTAAACTGACTGGGGAACAAAAGCCAACTTAGCACATCCAGTTTCCTTAATTGCTTTTGACGCAATGCACAGATCGTAAAAGATAAGATCCATAGTCAGCGTTAGAATTAGTACAATTTTTAATTAGCCTCCTTTATAGAAGTCATTTTCATGAAGGCAATAAGAGAGAGACGGGAACTTCTTGTGACCACTGAGAGCACTCAAGAGAAGGAATGACCTGATTCGGATAAAGGTAATTTCATCATTACGATGCTCAACAATATTGCAAAAATATAACAGGAAATTGTGAGGCTAGAGCAAATATAGATGCACCGTAATTATAGTTATTATAACTGTAATCTAACAAGGTGATTTCTTTGTGAAACAATTTCTTTGTTTGTATTAATTAAGCAAACGCCCGTCTACATATTACAGTCTGGAGCTGGAAGGCTCAGGTTTGATCTGTGATGAAAACCAGATGAAAAACTGCCACAGCATGGCCTGAGAAGGGGTCAAAGGTCATCGGCAAAGGGTTAGAGAAAAATCAAGGAGGCCACACACAGAAACAATATACGACTACCTGTTATCATGTGACCTGGGCCACATCCGGCCCGTTGGCTGTCCTTGTCGGCCCGCGTGAGGTTACCAAGAAATTAGAAATCAATATAACCGCAGTGCTTTTATTTTGAAAAAAATAGGAAACATTATCATTAGCACTAGAGCTAACAAGCACTTTTACTATAGTTAAGACAACAAATATAGCCACTAATATATATATGGCAAAATAAAATAAACTTTAACAAACCTTGTGTCCTGTCAGTCAGCCACTACAGAAGCATTTTTCATACTTTATATCAACTTTATATGAATTACGACGCACTCGTTATTATTTACCTTTCGTTTTTTCATTTAACCGTTCTACCGGTTATTTCCTGTCACTACCTTTCAAAATTAAAGCACCCGTTTTACACTGGACGGCACTTTTTCAAAATAAAAGCATCACAACATCGTAAAACACCTTGAAAATGTACAAACATGAAAAACAAGCTATATAATACAAAAACATAAATAGGAACCTTGCTAAAGGTAATTTACAGTTGTGTTTAAAATAAATAGAAAAGTGATATAGTGATTGGAGTATTTACTATTTTTTACTGCTATACTTGATTTACTCCACATTAACAGTCTCATCATAACATGTGTTCCTATCAGTAGCAGCTCAAAACCAGATAATTTACTGTGTTTTATAAAGCGATTACATTAATATTGAGCAGAATTTAGTTCAGAGTTTTGGTCCGGCCCCTGCAACCTTCGTGGTATTGGTCATGTGGCCCCTTGGGAAAATTAATTGCCCACCCCTGCGTTATCATGTGACCTGAATTCCATACTAAGGTCACATCACAATCTCCATGACAATGAAGCAACGGCATCTGATTTTAAAATATATTTTTTTTAAAGTAAAGTCATGTTTTGTTTTAGTCTCAGTTGATTTGAAGGAGCCATGTTTCTATTCAAACATCAAGCAAATTTCAATCAACAAAGAAATAACTAAAAATGTCATAAAAAAGTTAGTTTAGTTTAGTTTAGTTTTCATCAGACGTCGGCACAATCCACCATTAAACATTGTCGTGATGTCTACGAACCAGAAACGTCTGAAACATCTTCGAGAGAAAAATGGAGAAAGTTCTTCAGAAATGTCGTTCAGTTGAGGAAGTTTTAATTGTTCTTTCACGTCAGTTCGTATTGGCCATATTTCATTTTGTTCAGAGACAAAGACAAATTAATATGAGACGGAAAAACACATAAAGCAGCTGATTAGTCTAACCAAATCCGAACTCTTTATTTGATAAAATCAAGAACCACATTAATTGAGTGCGAAAACTTGATGAAGTGGACAAATTTTGCAGTGACCATCCATCTTTGCTAGTCCAATACTTAAAAATGCTTAAAAAACAGGAATGTAAATATGTCTAATGCCAAGTTATGAATGTTTTCACTATTTGGAAAGGCAAAAATGTTTCCAAATATTTCCCTTACGGTCCCCGACTGGGATATGAAATCATTTTGACAGCTTTTGGTCAAACCAGGTAGTCATGGATTGATTACACTGCTCATGATCTTTTCAATAATCAATATCTTTAAAAATAAAAAATAAAAAGATGTGTACTCGTTAGTTGATTAATAGATTAATCTGAAACTTTTTGATCATTCAAGTATTTTTTTTAAACAAAAATGCTACAGATTCACTGGTTCTAGTGTCTAAATGTATGTTTTTGCCAACCTGGTCTCACAGAAATCCGTGAAATAGCCACAGATTTCGCTTAACTCAAAATCCGTGGAATAGCCACGGAATCCCTCAAATTTCCGTGAAACTGACACGGATTTCGCTACAATGCCTGTTAATGACAGTCATATCCCGTGGCTATTGGTTTGTTCCAAGTCACGTGACTTTCAAGGTCCCAGCGGTCAGAACAAAAAACATGGCGGACAGTCAAAAATCAATATTTTGACTTAGTTTCTGCATAAAAATGGATTTTGATCACATTTCTAGCGAGAAATATATGTTTTATTTTCGAAATATTCACTCAGTGAATGTACATAATCACTTCGTATGTTGGAATAGCCACGGGATATGACTGTCATTAACTTGCATTGTAGCGAAATCCGTGTCAGTTTCACGGAAATTTGAGTGATTCCGTGGCTATTCCACGGATTTTGAGTTAAGCGAAATCCGTGGCTATTTCACGGATTCCTGTGAGACCATGTTGGTTTTTGCTGTTTTTGACTGTCAGACATTTGATGACGTCCCCTTGGCTTTTAGCAAATGTTTGCATTTTCCACTATTTTGTGACATAGATACGACTCATCTGCTTTTAACTATTGCTCCAGTTTTGTTTTTTTATCTGTCCCTTTTCATACAAAATCCTTTCACAATACGCTGGGTCAATTCCAAACGAGGTCAAGCCTAACATCTTTAATGTGGTTGGTGGTTGAAGTGTTTCCATTAAACAAAGATCATTTATTTCAGTGTTAATTAAGGGCTATATATATATAAATCCTCTTGCTTTGACAGTTATATCCTACTAAATACACAACGATCATGTTAGAGCAGAACTGTGTTTGAACACACAGTTTATAATCCACTTTCTTGACATCACTGAAGCTTTAATTCCCAGGCAGATGAGAAATGAGGAAATGAGATGGTCGGATAATCATCTCATAAATTTGGGAGGTCAAAATGTCTGTGTGCGGTGGGATTAGAAGAGAGATTAAATCAGATCAGAATCTGAGACGCCTTCAGTTATCAAACAAGAAGTCAGGTCTGAGGCTGGATTAATACAGCCGAGTGTGTCCACTGAGAAATATATCTTACTTATTGATATATACACGTCTCAGAGTTAAAAAATTAACTGTACAGAGCATTTTAGATTGAGTGCAAATGTATGTTTCATATTTGGAATAAGCTTTGCCCGAGAATTTTAATCCAAACGTTTCAGCCTGCGTTCCTGAGAGGTTTGGAAATGAGATTGTGCTGTCGTGTATAATCCACTTCTATAATGACTTCCCTGTAAAAGGGATAGATAGTGTGAGCCCACAGGGGTTTGCTAAGTAACTCTGTCAGAGAGCCACGGCTACTCACCGCTAACACAGCGCTACTATAAATACACACCGTCTGCTGAGCAGCACATCCACCCAGCGCTCTGCTTCACACTGTAAATAGACGTCTATGTGTCCTGGTGTACAGGTGACAACACTGAGCTGCAGCCACACTGTAAAAAAAATCTGTTTAACGTACACTGTAAAAAAAAAACTGTTGTTTTTACGGTAAAAAAACGGCAGCTGTGCTTGCCAGAACTTTACCGTAATAAATGCGGTGCAACTTTTTGTAACATTACGGTAAAGCACTGTTGATTTCACGTTCAAGATTGCCCTTTTATTCCATATTTTACCGTAAAAAAGTTTTTCCATCAAAATAAACGCTGTTCTGCCATATAATTGACAAGAAAATACTTTATAAATGCTGCATAAATTAAAGGTTTTACAATTAAATATTACAATATATTTCTGTTAGAGATATGGTGTTTAGTACATTTAACAGTGAGAAAAAGTACTTTTACAAAAAATAAATGCAAAAATGATGGCTTGTGTGTATATATATATATATTACAGTATATTTTTGCTATGAACATGGTGCCAGTGTATTTTACAGTGGAATAATGTATTTTTTATTATTTTTTTTAATTGTAAAAAATACTGTTTTGGCTGATATATACATACACTGTGTTTCATTGTGACTGAAACTGAATTAACCCATTGATCATTATACGGTCTTTTACTGTCATGGTTTAGCAGTTTTTCACCGTAAAATCTACAGACATTTTTTACAGTGTACGGTAAAATACCGGCAGCTGTGGTTGCCAGAACATCACCGTAAAAAATACAGTGAGTGTATGTAAATGTAAATATCAACAAAAACTGTAATTTATACAGAATAATCCCATTACTTTTAGGATAATTGTGTCATTATGGTATTTCTCCATTAACTTTACATGGAAATTTTATATTTTTACAGCAAAACTGTGTGTTTTCTACAGTTTATGGCGGTAGAATTTAAAGTTTTTTTTACTATTCTTTGATTTACAGTAATTAAAACTATCTACTATGGTGATGTACGATGTTTAATTTTACACTGTAAAAAATGTTTGTAGAAATTACAGTAAAACACTGTCAAATAGCATCAGAAATAGGGCTTAAAATAAAAAATTGTATATCACTGTCGTATCCACTTAATTACCGTAAATCAAGAAATAATACTATAAAAACTTAAATAAAATAAAAACTTAAATTGTAAAAATATGTTTTAAAAATGTATGTAAAATGAATGACGAAATACCATAATTCCACAAAGACTCAATTACCCTAAAAATAACAGGATTATTCAGTCTAAATTACAGTTTTTGCAGATATTTACATTAAAAATGACAGTAGAAAACCCACTCACTGTGTCTTTTTTGGTGAAATTCTGGCAACCACAGCTGCCGGTATTTTACCGTAAATTAAACAGATTGTTTTTTACAGTGTACGGCCTATTTCTGATGCAATTTGACCGTTTTTTACTCTAATTTCCACAAACATTTTTTACAGTGCAGCTCACCTCCAGCCTCTCAGTGACTGCTCTGTGCCACTTTAATGTTTCCCCCTACAAAAGGCCATCTGTGGCGCGCTGCCACACTTTTATCATGCCTGCCACTGAATCATTAATAATGGAAATTCCATTATGAAGTCTTAAATCGATTCATAAAGTCGTGCCAAGTGGTGCACTAGCTGAGAGTTTGGTAGAGCAGAGCGGTTCATTTTTTTTAAGCTTGTATATGACGGTTGATAACATCACGTTGAGTCCGTTCAAATAAGTTTTAACGAGTATAGTAAACGGGAGCCATTAGAACAAAGAACCTCATTAACTACCAGCATGTTCCTTACATATTTCATACAGAGCAAAATTACACCAGTTGGTCTTCTCCAGGTTATTAGCCAACACACTGGATACAAAGCAAGAGGTTGGGGAACACTGAGCTAACGGAAGAAAGTCGGTCAACAAAATGTGGAAACGGAAAATAGATTCTGAATGCAGAATCTATTTTCACCTGAACCTGTTACAAAATCATTGTGAACTGGCATCAGCTTGTGTTTTCATTTTCTACAAAATAAAAGGAATATCTGTGGTACTTCAAATAAACATGTGAATACTTTTTATTACTTTTTATTACACCAACAGGTGGTGCCAAGGCCAACAAGTGATCGTTATATTTACACAATAACACTGGTGGTCATATCATTTCCTGTTATAGACTGACCCCGGCCCCCATCACAGAAAGAAAAGTTGATGTGGCCCCCACCGAAAAAAGTTTGGGGACCCCTGATATAAGTGGTCTGTTTCTTTTTATCATATACTTTTATGTTGTTAATTTGCCTTCAGCCTAGGATAGACTCTTATTATCAAATCCAGTGAGCTCTCTTGCCGTTATGAGCGGTTTAAACAACAGGGGAAAGCTACGACATATATATATATATATATATATATATATACACTACCGGTCAAAAGTTTTAGAACACCCCAATTTTTCCAGTTTTTTATTGAAATTCAAGCAGTTCAAGTCAAATGAACAGCTTGAAAGGGTACAAAGGTAAGTGGTGAACTGCCAGAGGTAAATAAAAAAAGGTAAGCTTAACCAAAACTGGAAAATAATGTACATTTCAGAATTATACAAGTAGGCCTTTTTCAGGGAACAAGAAATGGGTTAACAACTTAACTCTATGGAGTCTTGGGCTATTTTGTCCATTTTTGAATTCTTTTCATGTCTTTGTAAGTCATTTGGTGTCTTATTTTGGTCATTTTGTTTCTTTTGGTGTTTTTTTTGCCATTTTGTGTCTTTTGTTGGTCATTTTGTGTCTTTTTTTAGTCCTTTAGTCCAACATAAAATGTGATTTTGAATCTTTTTTTTACTTTCAAAACACTATCATGCTCAATAAAGAATTTTAAATGTTGCAAATGTGCATTCATTTCAGAGTACACTGAGACATTAAACTGCATAATTTTCAATTAAATTCTGGAAAAGTTGGTGTGTTCTAAAACTTTTGACCGGTAGTGTATATATATTGCCCGCACAATACAACTCAAACCAACCAAATTTGTGGGTAACCACCCAATACTTTGTAAGTATTTCATGTATTATTATGTATTTGAAGATGTTATATGTTGTTGTACCTTTCAGTGTGTAAAAATAACCAAGTACATTTAATCAAATGATCAACATAGGTACATTTTCGAGGTACTTTACTTGAGTATTTTCATTCGATCATAGTTATTCTACCTATTTATCACATTTCAGAGAGTCTGTTGTTACTTTACAAGCTGTATACAAACAATATTCAACAAAATAAATATGTTGAATTGTTACAGATTAAAATCAGTCTTGAAGGCCTGGGGCATTTATTAATAATATTTAACTTTTGGTAGTTTAGGTATATTTTAATGCTTATAATTTGAAATGTGTATCACTACACTATATGGTTTTGCTACTTTTACTGAACTGAAAGAGATCAGCACTTCTTCCACCTGTGATGTATCCTATATATGTTAGCTTTCTTTCTCCGCTCAAAGTACAAATAATGGCATCCAGTTTCAGAAATGTGTCATAAATCATCTGGGATCCATACACCATGTAACCCTTCAAGTGTTTGTTGACAATACAAGTGATGTTCTGTGTGTAAGTTGACCTGATGAAGGTCTGAGGAACATAAATCTAGCATATATTATATATATTCAGCCTGAAGGCCATGAGTCAGTGTGACGTGTGTGACCGAGCAACTGAAGCCAAACACAAACCACATACACTGCAAAAAAGCCAACTTGTATTTTTTGGCCTAAAACAGTGATTTAAGTTGGTAAAACTTGGAAATATAAATTATTGACATTTAGGGCAATAATGTAAGTTAGCACAACAAAGGAAGCCAGTTGTCTGCTCAAAAACAAGTTGGTGAGTTGTTGTTACTTATATCTTTAAGTTGGGGTTCACAACAAGGGACAATAGTTCTGATAACTCTTATTTCTTTGTTGTGAAATCAAATGAAATCAAATAGTCTTTATTGTCATTATATAGTTCACTATACAACAAAATTGAAAGTGCCACTGCATAAGGTGCATAGTTATGACAATCATAACACAAAAACAACATGAGTAAAAGCATTTAAAAAAAAATACCAAGCTAAACAAGGACAAAAACAAGAACAAGGACATGTGATGTAATAAATAAGTATAAAAATAAATAAATGGCTACTTAAAATGCTATAATTTATACATGAGGTAAATTGAGTGTTTTGCACATATCAATTGTATTGCACATGTCTGTTTTATTGCACCTTTTAATTCATTTATCCTGTGTGGGTGTAGAAATGCGGGAAAACGGTGAAATTCGGTCATCAGCGAAAGCTAGCGGCTAACTGATGCTAGCAGCTAACTAATGCTAGCGGCGCTGCATGTTACAGCTACAAGAGTAGCCATTAGTGTATCAATGCTAACTCACAATTGTGGTCGCAACATTAGCTAACAACTTACAGTTGAGTTGACAAAAATCTGAATTCAGAGTTGAGCAAACTCAAAAAACAAAACTTAAAATATTTAGTTTAATTGTCCAACTTAAAATTTTATTGAAGTTTGTTGCCTTGAAATCAGTGGCGGTTCTAGACCAGTTTTACTGTGGGGGCCAAGGAGGGGCCAGTGTTTAATCAGAGGGCACATTAAAAAACGGCAAAGATGATATTTAAGCATTCAAAAACCTTTATTTTAGCTTATTTAAACATCTCATTTAAGTATATTTTAAGATACAAATACATTGATTGAAACAATGAGACTCACCAACAATAAGTTATTTTTGACATTTGTCATTTTTGTGACCAATTACTTTTTATTTTATTTTGAAAGTACAATACAGTGAGAATGATCTTTCTTATTTTTTATTTACACAAGCTTTTATTGCACAATTAAACTATTATACAATGTTCACATTCTGGGTTCCTTATGTGTACATTGAGATATTGTTTGAACAAAAAATAGTTAGGAATTGTTCCGTCGTTCATCGTTATAAATTGATCGTTTTTTTATTAATTTGACACAGGGGCCACTGCAGGGGCCAAGGGCTTCTTCACAGGGGCAGTGGCCCCTGGAGGCCCCTGTGTAGAACCGCCACTGCTTGAAATTTTGAGTTCACCCAGCTTTTCTTTTTTTGCAGTGTAGAGAAACACACAGGACGCCATGAGTCATAGTGAAGCTCAGACATTACACTGACATACACATGCCACACACACACACACACACACACACATAGAAACATGCTTGAGGCAGTACAGGCCACTGACCATACATCCTGTCAGTACAACACCATGCGGCTGTACCCTCCATCGCCCTGAGTCAGTTCCTTTGTGATCACACTGTGCAGCATACATAACATGCCCTTTGCGTTACAAGGCCACAGCCCACATTTCCTCTGTAAAGAGCCATTTACATCAGGTTGACTGCTCTGTGTTTCCCACAGTCATTTGTCTCATCCAGCCTGCTGTCATCTTATTTTAACCCTGCTTCCCTGCCGTAACATACTCCTTAGAGACTTAATCCATGCTGAAGTCTACTTATGTTTGTGTTTGATATTAAAGATGTGTCTGACTGGGGTTATAAAGGCCCACAGATCTTATCCTAATTGCCTGAGATTTTAGTGAAATTCTGCTGAGCACAGAAAAAGAAAATTGTCTGTGGAAACAAACAGGGGTCCATCATGGCTGGAGTACCAAAATAAAGTCCAGAGCAGGCCCCTCACATTAACTTCACATCGATGCTTGAGACAAAGCAAAAAGAAAGCAAATAAGACGGAGAGCCAGCGGGGAGCCGTGCCGCGGCTCTCTGGACTGTTTGAAATGCGTAACACTTCCTGAGCCTGACTTTCCACTCACTGAAAATAATCACCAAAGAGGGAAAAAAGGGAAAATGTCTGGGGTGTGTTGATTTAGCAGATTTGTTGCTGAGGTCTTCAGAAATGGTAGTGTTCAACATGAAGAGATTGTATCCCATGTCTCCTGCTGATAAAACCTTATCACTGTCACAGGAAGCTGTGAAATCAGTGCAGGAAAAAAATAAAGTGATATTTTTGCTCTTCTGATGTTCTCACGCTCATGTCTCCACTCCTGTAAAGGTCAAACTGCAGTCAAAGCCACAGGGTAACTCTTGTAAAGGGACACTCCACCAAATTCAGTCTATTCATTCTGAATAGTTCTAGTTCAATTATTGTATAATGCCACCTTTCCAAAGTCATGATTCAAAAATATGTTATCTTGTCAAACATAGGAACATAGACTGTGTAAAAGAAGTGGGCGTGTCCACCGTGACATCACCCACCTGTTTCAGATGTTATCAACCCATTCAATGGCTGTTATCAGCCTCATACATATGGGTCAGAAGGGCTTGTCACACTATTAAATGCCCGTTAAATACACCACTGGTCAAAAGTTTTAGAACACACCAACTTTTCCAGAATTTAATTGAAAATTATGCAGTTTAATGTCTCAGTCTACTCTGAAATTAACGCACATTTGCAACATTTAAAAGTCTTTATTGAGCATGATAGTGTTTTGAAAATAAAAAAAAGATTCAAAATCACATTTTATGTTGGACTAAAGAACTAAAAAAAGA
This sequence comes from Centropristis striata, assembly GCF_030273125.1. Lineage (NCBI taxonomy): Eukaryota > Metazoa > Chordata > Actinopteri > Perciformes > Serranidae > Centropristis > Centropristis striata. Next base: position 29,951,483 of record NC_081539.1, on the reverse strand, counting down.
CACAAAATGACCAAAAAAAGACACAAAATGACAAAAAAAGACATGAAAAGAATTCAAAAATGGACAAAATAGCCCAAGACTCCATAGAGTTAAGTTGTTAACCCATTTCTTGTTCCCTGAAAAAGGCCTACTTGTATAATTCTGAAATGTACATTATTTTTCAGTTTTGGTTAAGCTTACCTTTTTTTATTTACCTCTGGCAGTTCACCACTTACCTTTGTACCCTTTCAAGCTGTTCATTTGACTTGAACTGCTTGAATTTCAATAAAAAATGGAAAAATTGGGGTGTTCTAAAACTTTTGAACGGTAGTGTATATTGAATATTCAATATATACAATAATGTATATATAGTTTGTGGTCTTCTGTTGAGTCACATTTGGACGGGAGGCTACTTTGCGCTAGCTAGCTTGGTAAGTTTTGCTGTTGTTGGATGTTCAGTGCGAACAGATCTTGAAATATGTTTGTCTGATTTCCACAAATGTTGGAGGTAGGTGAAAAAATAGAGTCTGGAACAAATTTTTAGCTGTGGTGAGAAATGAATAAACTCATAATGAACAGAAGAACTGCAGGTGTCTCCATGGTCAGCAGTAGCAGTGGTATCTATGAATCTTAACCGGGCCTGTCCACTGTGACGAATGACGACATACACATAGAAAAAACTCCACAATTTGAAAGCAAAATGTACATGTTGAGGTATATGAAATCCTTAATTTCTGAATGAAAGTATTCTTATTCAGAACAAGGGATTTCTGACTGACAATAATTTGTTCCAGCTTGTTTCACCACCAGTGTTGGCAGTGAGGGAACAAACAGGTTTTGGACTAACAGGTTTAACTGTTTGGCTGCTTTGTGCTGCACAAGCTGTTTAAAGAAAAACATATCATAGAGGCTGGCGGAGGAAAAGACAAAAAGAAAGAAAATTGTGCAAGTAAAATGAAACAGCATTATCTTATTATAGTAAAGAGGCAGCAATCTGTCATAGGATTGGAAAATAACAATGGAGTTTAGGTTTGCAGGTATTTGGGGCTGCATAGTAATGGCCTCTATTGTCTCTCCACTTTGAAATCTCATACATCTTTCTAAAAGGTGGGTATCAATCACAGAGAAAGCTCTCTTACTCCCGCTCTGGAATCTGGCCACTAAAAAATGAAAACAGTTCATAATGTCTGGGTCAAGACGCCGGCAGAAAATCTATGGGGAGGAGGAAGGAGAGAGGACAAAGGTGGTGATGCAGAAAGTGAGATTTAAAAGTTTTCTGGCAAATTGCTGTTGAGTCTCACTTCTTTGAATAAACACGGGATGGAGGAAGTTTTCAAGCCCAATTCTTCTTAATCTACAAGGAGACAGGTATTGACCGTTCCCCCGAAGACTGAAAAACACAAACAGCGCAAGAAAAGAGCCTCGAGATCAACAAAGACATTTCAACAAAGACTATTCCTCCACAATCAAAACATATTATTTATAGTCTCCAGAGCTCATAACTGCTTCTTGTGAAAGAGACAGTGAAGGGCCATCGCATCCTGCAGCCGACCAATCAATGGAGTGATTAATGGAGCTAATTTTACCTGGACACTGTGGATCATTACTTCCTGCTCTCCATCTCCTCCTTCCTCCTGTCTATATGGAAGTCAGCGTGGATAATGTGTTTGCTTCACTAATGAGAGTCCTGCAGAGAGACAGAGGACGTGGAGGGTAAACATGGATCACCAGTCCTGTGGGACTGCAGCCTGGTAGCAGAGATGTTATCAGCAGCAGCAGCCATGGCTGTTAGCAGCGCTGCAGCTGATGCATGGTGACCTTCTCCTCGTGTCAGCCCTGACAACGTGTTGACTGGAAATGTTCTCCTGCATACCTGTCTCATAACAATATTTCATTAGAGGATGGAGAGTTTTAGCCTTGTTAAAATGTTGTTTCAGGGACTCTTTCAGCACTAAAAGAATAAAATTGTAGGTGAAACATTAACCCTTATGCCCTCTTCACATTTACTACACTGCAAGAAAGCCAACTTGTATTTTTTGGCCTAAAACAGTGATTTAAGTTGGTAAAACTTGGAAATATAAATTATTGACATTTAGGGCAATAATGTTAGTTAGCACAACGAAGCCAGTTGTCTGCTCAAAAACAAGTTGGTGAGTTGTTGTTACTTATATCTTTAAGTTGGGGTTCACAACAAGGGACAATAGTTCTGATAACTCTTATTTCTTTGTTGTGAAATGCAGGAAAGCGGCGAAATTCGGTCATTAGCGAAAGCTAACGGCTAACTGATGCTAGCTGCTACCTGATGCTAGCGGCTAACTGATGCTAGTGGCTAACTGACGCTAGCGGTGCTGCTTGTTACAGCTACAAGAGTAGCCATTAGCGTATCAATGCTAACTCAAAATTGTGGTCACAACATTAGCTGCCATTTCATAGCGTCATTACAATCGTGCCAATTCAGCACATTGCAGAAGTTAGCAGAAGTAAGGATTACAAGTTATTACAATGTAAAATTATAAGTTAGTACAACTTACAGTTGAGTTGACAAAAATCTGAATTCAGAGTTAAGCAAACTCAAAAACAAAACTTAAAATATTTAGTTTAATTGTCCTACTTAAAATTTTATCAAAGTTTGTTGCCTTGAAATTTTGAGTTCAACCAACTTTTCTTTTTTTGCAGTGCAGGCTTACTCTACTTTTTAAGTCTATTTGGGCTTGTGTAGTCCTTAAAAAATAAAAAGCACTGTGGTTAAGCTTAAGGTCAGGGTAAGATCAAGGCCAGTATTTCTGAGGCCTTGCAAAGTTGACATTTTGGACATTTTTCATCCAACAGCAACAATAAGCCAAGTGTCCCTCGTTGACCTGAACCTTGGGCTCAGTTTCAGGGTCGTATGTGTAATGCCCTTCTCTGGGAATTTAGGTTGCATGGCTGCAAAGGCCACCTGAGACCATTGTTTGAAATACGACTAAAAACAAGGAAGCTCCCGGGGCTGGTTTTCTCAAGACGACCCCTACAAAATGAACTTGTGACCCATGCAGAAGAAAAGAGAAAAACTAGGCCCGGAGGGGCTCGTACAATAGATGTGTGAGGCTGACAACATGAGTCAACAGAGCTCTGAGGCTCCATTAACTACTGACATACTGGACTGGATCCCTTCATGAAGAGTGCAGGACTATGTTTTCCAATTGTGTAAATCAGGGATCAGGGTCACTTAACTAAAAAACCCTGAACTGTATAGCAGTATCTACTTTTATTAGTTCATGTTATAAGGCATCTATCTCTACCATTCCACTGACCACATCAACCAACATGGTCTCACAGGAATTCGTGAAATAACCACGGATTTGCTTAACTCAAAATCCGTGGAATAGCCACGGAATCACTCAAATTTCCGTGAAACTGACACGGATTTCGCTACAATGCAAGTAGTAAACAAAGTGATTATGTACATTCACTGAGTGAATATTTAGAAAATAAAACATATATTTCTCCAAGAAATGTGAACAAAATCCATTTTTATGCAGAAACTAAGTACCATGTTTTTTGTTCTGACCGCCGGGACCTTGAAAGTCACGTGACTTGGAACAAACCAATAGGAAAAAATATCCATGGAATAGCCACGGGATATGACTGTCATTAACTTGCATTGTAGCGAAATCCGTGTCAGTTTCACGGAAATTTGAGTGATTCCGTGGCTATTCCACGGATTTTGAGTTAAGCGAATCCGTGGCTATTTCACGGATTCCTGTGAGACCAGGTTCACCAGATTATACATCAGAGAGTAATAGTTAATCCTGTAATGTGACAGATGTATCTCAGTAACAGCAAGGTATAACAACACGTTAGCTACGTTAGCTGTAATCCACTCATCTGATGGGAAGTTAGTCGACGTTATGTTAGCTAACGGTACTTTTCACTATTTACTTTATTACGTTTATGTTACGTTAGCTAACGTCACTTGCATCTTTTTCATTAGAAATGACAATGTGACTAAAGGCTAATAATCTTAATGTGAATTAAATTGAAATATGTTAATCAGTGTGAAAACAACATTCTGATTTTTAAAAAATGAAGTCCATTGTTTTAAATGAGAGACCCCTATGATGGCAGATATTAAATATGGTGTGTTCAAAACGGTTTATTTTATAGAATGTACAAATCTCAAATGTTTACCAAATACACCTTGAAGACCAAAGGTGAAGAGGGACCAATGTGGATATAGTCTATAGTGTAATGTATTGCTATTTTTTAAATCTTCATTATGAGTCAGAGTTGTGACTAATGGTAGTCTGCATGAGAATTCACAAGTTTTGAGCAACTGGAGTCCTTAAATTGGTGGATCATTTATTGAAGTGAAATCAGTAACGGAGCAGATGTTGCTAGACTCTCAGCCTGAGTCTATATTACCTTAATCATCTCCCAGCTCATCAGGCTGATTGAAGGTTGTGCCATATTGTGCCCTCAGCATCATTACACCAAATGTTTAGTGGGAGGGATGGTAAATGGACGCTACAGGGAGCAATGGAAAGTACAGAAAATAACTATTTCTTTACTTCATTTAGGTCTGTTCTGTATTAAAGCTCCTTTCCTTTGTGTCTCAGGCCATCAGCCCCATACCACTGGAGTTAATGATGTGAACATAGCACACATAACAACAGTGGCGGAGACAGCTGGAGAATCACAAACTACAAAACTCTCAGTCAAAACATGTTGGGAAACCTAAACAAAATGTCAGCAATTAAGGGGGAAAGACTCTAATGCTGTTACAACAGTGCAGAAATACTTTCAACAAAAGCATAATGTGTCTCATTTGAGTGTCTGGAATGTACAATATGCCCCGGGTATGTTTTCATATGCATGTAGGTGTTATTTCAAGCAGATTTCAGGGAAAAGGTGCATGGACGAAAAACCATTTGGAACCAATGATGGGAATGATAGAAATTGGAAACAGATTACGAGGCCGTCTGGTCCAAGCAGCTCGTTCAAAGCCAGCAGACACAGAAATGGGTATTTCTTTGTAGATGCAGAGTCTGCTGTATTGCAGCAGAGAGGTGTCATTGATTTGTAAATTCAATATAATTCTACATGGGGCTGTGTTAGAAACGTTAGTGTTTCATCCTCCATGTGAATTCTCCTGTCCTTACAAAGGTGGTTTATTGCTGCAGAAATATGAAGATGGTCCATTCTGTGGTACGAGGAGAAAGACTCTCTCCATCTGAATGGACCTGAGGGAGATTGGAAGATGGCTTTCATCTGTAACACTCCACATAGTGACAGTAACTATTCTATTCCTCCACAAGAAAAGAAATAAAAAATCATGGCACGGCTGGGTTCACCTCTTTGAAGGAATGATGGAGGATATCAGAATGGATGTGGGAGCAATGATATGAAAGGCTGTCATATGATCAAGCTGTGAATATAAAAAAGTTGGAAAAGTAAAGTAAATTTTAGATCACAGGTATGGGTTTTTCATATTCAAATAGTTAAGTTAGTTAAGTTTTGGGAAAAGTGTATTTTCATCAGCTACATCAGTAGCCATTTTTAAAAACAGATTAAAAACCTATCTTTTCTCTACAGCATTTGGTTGAATTGTGTGAATTTTTGGTTGTGGGAGTGGGTGCACATGTGTGAGTAAGTAAGTGTATATGTGGTGAATATGGAATAGCTTGTCTACCTGCACTCTTCAATTAATTTGTAATCTATTTTTGTTTGTTTTTTCTGTGTTTTTTGTTGTTTTTTTAACTGTAATTATGTGTATACATTGTGAAGCACATTGAGTTTGCCTTGTGCATGAAATGCGCTCTATAAATAAAGTTGAATTGAATTGAATATTTTAGAAAATGTAATTTTTGATGATCTGTAACTTTTTCCATGTCAAAGCGTGATGTCATGAGTGAGTGAGCGCGGCGGCGGTGTTACTGAAGAGAATGGCGGCAGGTCACCACCACGCTCGCATGAACACGAGCACGAACAAGACAAGGATACATGGAAACATCTTCTCCAATGTATTTATTGATCGACAGAGCGGAGCGTTCAAAGACAGACTGCAACAACAACAGTGATGCAGTGAGACATTCAGTGGAAAATGGTATTAAAAGAATTGACAGTGATGTCATCACGGTGCTGCCAGAGCATGATGACATCACTGGACAGGTCACTGAGCCCTGTTCACCATAGTTGTTGTGCCTGTCTAGTTTTATCTTCTCACACAGCACATGTGCATTTCATAAAGATAACAGAACAGATTTTCCACTCAAAATTCAAAAAAGTATTCATTTACACACTGCAAAAAAAAAGAAAAGTTGGGTGAACTCAATATTTCAAGGCAACAAACTTCGATAAAATTTTAAGTTGGACAATTAAACGAAATATTTTAAGTTTTGTTTTTGAGTCTGCTCAACTGAATTCAAATTTTTGTTAACTCAACTGTAAGTTGTACTAACTTATAATTTTACATTGTAATAACTTTTAATCCTTACTTCTGCTAACTTCTGCAATGTGCTGAATTGGCACGATTGTAACGCCGCTATGAAATGTCAGCTAATGTTGCAACCACAATTTTGAGTTAGCATTGATACGCTAATGGCTACTCTAGTAGCTGTAACAAGCAGCGCCGCTAGCATCAGTTAGCCGCTAGCTTATGCTAATGACCGAATTTCACCGCTTTCCCGCATTTCACAACAAAGAAATAAGAGTTATCAGAACTATTGTCCCTTGTTTTGAACTCCAACTTAAAGATATAAGTAACAACAACTCACCAACTTGTTTTTGAGCAGACAACTGGCTTCCTTTGTTGTGCTAACTTACATATGCTTACTAAGCATGGACATTTGGAGGAAGGATTGAGCCATCAGTTAATTTTGACAACGAATGAGCTAAAGGAGGTACTGGGACGTCACACTCATACAGTAAACGCCATGAAATTAACGTAATGATCCAACAAACAGAGCAGCAAGCAGCAAGAGGAGACACCACAAACAGTCTGGATGATCCACTGGCCTCCCTGCTGCAACACGCACTGCAAGTAAACAGCCATTAATCTCTGTGTGTCTTCTTTATATGTTTTAACCTTTTTTATTTTGGCCAAAGCAACAGCTTGACCCCTGCTGACCTTTAACAAGCTCCTTTCAGCTGCTTTACCGTGCCGCACTAATAACCAGCAGTAGGATATACGGCCCTTAACCTGGAGGGGCCATTAAGCATCGCACTGTAAGGACCCGGGTTAAATGAAAATGTATTACTGCGGCTGCTGTTGTAATCACTCACGTTTTGAGCCAATGACAGCAGGAGAAGACGGAGAAGGAGGGGGAGGGGGGCTGACAAAAATAGCACAGTAGAAAAAAAAGCTGTGGCCACACTGCAAAAAAGCCAACTTATATTTTTGGCCTTAAACAGTATTTTAAGTTGGTAAAACTTGGAAATATAAATTATTGACATTTAGGGCAATAATGGCAATAATAGCTCTTATTGCACTATACCTTGATTGTTTGCTTTTACTCTTCCTGTAAGTCGCTTTGGATAAAAGTGTCTGCTAAATGACTAAATGTAAATGTAAATGTAATGTAAGTTAGCACAACAAAGGAAGCCAGTTGTCTGCTCAAAAACAAGTTGGTGAGTTGTTGTTACTTATATCTTTAAGTTGGGGTTCACAACAAGGGACAATAGTTCTGATAACTCTTATTTCTTTGTTGTGAAATGCGGGAAAGCAGTGAAATTCATTAGCGAAAGCTAGCGGCTAACTGATGCTAGCGGCTAACTGATGCTAGCGGCGCTGCTTGTCACAGCTACAAGAGTAGCCATTAGCGTATCAATGCTAACTCAACATTGTGGTCGAAACATTAGCTGACATTTCATAGTTATTACAATGTAAATTTATAAGTTAGTACAATTTACAGATGAGTTGACAAAAATCTGAATTCAGAGTTGAGCAAACTCAAAAACAAAACTTAAAATATTTAGTTTAATTGTCCAACTTAAGATTTTATCGAAGTTTGTTGCCTTGAAATTTTGAGTTCACCCAACTTTTCTTTTTTTGCAGTGCAGTGTAGGTCAGTTTAGCACCAATAGTTTAGCCTGGCAGTCACTAGAGAGCCTGCTGGGCCCACTGGGTTTGTCCAGGCTCCAGTTGTGATTTACAAAAACACACACACACACTCCAGTGAGCATGCAGAGAACTAAGATGCAGAAAGAGATGCACTTATTGTTAGCGTGACAGAGACCCAGATACAGATACAGCAAGCTGGCAAAGCAACATGAAGCTTGTGGACCAACTTATTACTTCTTTAACACCCACACTGCACTCTGCTCAGCACACTCACACATGTACACACAGATACACAAATAGAAGTAAAAAGAAAGAGTGCTGACTGGCTTTTTTAGCGCTACGCTGCTTGTATTACTGCTACATGACTGGTACATACCGTACACACATCTGTAGGGAACATAAGGGAGGCTACAAATAGACACACACACTCTGAAAGTGTGTATTTACAGCGATGGAGAGAGAATAGACAAAGAGTAAAGCCTGAGGAAACAGCACCGATCTAAACAGCTGAGCATATAATACCTTTGTCGAAAAGCAGAGAGGCAATTTCACCACTAAACACTCCTGTGATGAGAACAGATGAAGTTATTCCTAATAGTCAGGCGGCTTAGGACCAGATTTAAGAAGAAAGGGGACACGCCGGACAAAAGCACCAAAATTTTTCCACATGCGCTCTATCACCATAAGTTTAAATTTTTGGTAGGAGCCATTTCATCAAGATTGTGGATCGGAGATGGCACCCATATAAAGTCTATGAGAACCAATATATCTTCCAATCCACTTAAAAGGTCACTCTTGGTGTCAAAATATGCATTTTCTGGGTCAAAGAATCATTTAAAGCTATTGAGAATATCACTAGAGGTCTGACATGAGATTAAAGCGTTCCCTTGATTTTTTTTTGAGCAGTGTACATTGCAGCTAATCTGCTCTCTCCCGTGAACATAGATTCATTTTCAGCTCAGGATTCCCTGCTGCAGCACTTGAAGACCTACCAGTCTGGGTGAAAATGAACATATCTATTTGATCAAATAATCATCTAGTGATATTCTCAATAGCTTTAAATGATTCCTTGACACAGAAAATGTATATTTTCACACTAAGATTGACCTTCTAATTGGCTTGGAAGATATAGAGTTTCTCATAGACTTTATATGGCTGCCATCTCCGATCCACAATCTTGATGAAGTGGCTCCTACCAAAAATTTAAACCTATGGTGATAGAGAGCATGTGGAAAAAATTTGGTGCTTTTGTCCAACGTGTCCCCTTTATTTGGCTAAGCCGCCTGACTATAAGAGTGTAATGTCATCACACACACACACACACACACACACACACACACACACACACACACAAAGACTCACTGACCTCACCTTCTTTGTTCTAAGTAACTGTATGTCAAATGTGTCCCAGCGAAGCTAGAATAAACACTAGTGGGCCGTGGATGGCTCCTGTTTCACATTCAATCCACAATAAATGGCAGCGCTGCACCGCTGGGACCGTACATCTAAAGCACTGATTTTTATCATGCCACCCAAAAATACAGCAGCAACAATAGCACTGCTGAGCTCTCAGGCCCACATCAACACATTTATAGTTTTTCTCTGAATGAAATGCTATTATTTTTTTCTTTTCCTACTGCTGGCTGAGTTTATCTCTGGAGTTCAGAGTTCACTGTAGTTTTAGCCGATATCCTTGCACACTGTAGCTCTGCACTGCTTCCAGCCAAGTTTAAAGCTGCTTACAGTCCAACTGGAATCCTTTTTACAGTCAAAAAATAATGTTTTTTAAATGTGTTGTTCAAATATTTTTTGTTATTAAAAGCTCAAGGGGGGTGTTGGTGTCTGGGTTTGATTGACAGCAGCTGGCAGGCTGAGCCCAGCAGGGACTGACACAGGAAACACCATATATGGCTCTGTCGCCTTCATGCTCCGTTGTAAGTGAGCTGAAGAGTAAAGAGAAAGGTAATCATCTAACCAGACCTCAGTGAAATACACAGGTACATTAACATTCTGTTAAATGTGCAGCAATGCAAAAGCTAATAGCTTTTTAGCTCGTAAATTAATGTTAGCAGTGCAGTTTTCTCCGGTGAGTGGTTGTTTGGTGGCTCATTCAACAAGCTAAGGTGCAGTACAAGATGTGTATTTATGGTTCTAAATTACATCAGGAGACTTTAGCATGAAAGATAATGTGGTAGTTTAAAGAATCTTGTACTTGTATTGCAATGTAGATATAGTTGGTCCTAGTATAATCTATATTAGACCTGGACATTGGGCGGCCCGCGGACCTTCAAGCTGCTCTGGCAGCTCTAATAAACTTACAGGAGTCTTTCCACCAAATGTCCAGGATATGTACAGATAGTATTAGTGAACAGAGAAGGATCTGGAATTACCTCCATCACATTCTGGATGCAGCAATTGGTGGGAGGAGCCAGACGGCTGTGAACGAGACCTGGGAGATCTAGTGATGGAGGAGAACTTTGTGGAAGGAGTAGCTGATGAAAATGTGTGGCGTGAAAACTTCTGCATGCCCAAAGATGCTCTTATGGCTTTAAGTGATGCCGCCTGGCTGCATACAATCACATTTCACACACTTTTGCGTCACCGTATGCAGCAGATTTCCTCCTGAAAACGCTCGTCTAAACGAGGATAAAAAGTGAAGACGCGACGCCACTTTTGCGTCTTCTGTTCAGACCGTCCTCGTGTAAACGTAGCCTAAAAGTGCATACATTTTCACAAGTTATCATACGAATTGTACGAGGATACGTTCTTCGATCACCTGGTTGGTACACAAGTGTTTAGTTCCCTCTTCTTTTATAGTGTCAGAACACACCACTGCAGAAGGGTGTAGGGTGCCTACAGAAAAACAGAGAAAGACAGCACAGACTCCACACATATACTCTACAAACCAGTTAAAAGATGAGAAGAGAGTTTGAAGGCAGCTCTTAATCATATATTGATCAATTTATTCATTCTGTCAGGACACATTTCCCCAATGTCCCAAAGTCTTACACAAAGAAGTCATTGTGAGATGTCCAATTTGTTTTGACCAGAAAACAGGAAAGAAAGAAAAACCAGTATGTGATCATGAAAACAGACACACATTCAAAGACTTCTCGCCACGACAGCGAGGACACTACATGTTTGCTAACCATTGTTTTTTTGTTGAAGCCACTTTTTTTTTTTTTGCCAAATACCCATCAAATCTCCCAAAGATTTCCCAAATGTACCACTTGAATCTTTTAAAGGTTTTTTTTCTTCGATTTAACTGTACCTGGAGGTAAGGGAGGGGGGTTGGGGTACACTTAAAATATACAAAAATAAATGCAAACAGTATTTTCAAGAGAAAACTTCCTCCTCAGCTATTGAGGGGTTCCAAAGCCACGTTGAGCAGAACCAGTTGGATGTACAGTAAATTCTTGCATGCACGTTGACACAGGCACTGATCTTGACTTGGTGTCTCACTTTGTGGGTCCTCAGTCAGGAGACAAGAGCATTGTGGGAACTGTGAGCTCTCTCAAACAAGGCAGTCAACAGGATTCTTTAAAAAAAATGGTCTGTCCATTCACAATGAACCATACAGAATGACCATTTTGGATGCACACTTCTTTAAACTGAGGGGAATATGGGCCAAGGACAAAAAATAACATCAGCAAATCCATTAACAAGCACTCAAGCTCATAATTAGCCTGATTTCTGTTGTATGGAAATGATAACAGTAACAAATATCTTAACACACAAAAATAGTGGCTTTACTCCAGAACCTTCTGACATCTTTTAACGATACAATACATAACTCTCAATACAGGCTGACCCTACTGTATATTCTGTCCAGAATGGCTCAGCAAGCCAGTGCTGAGAATTCTGGGTAATGTAATAAAAACCATAAAATAGCAATCACAAGAAGCTCTCAATTAGCTCCTTTTACAAACAGACAAACAAAAACAAAAGCGGTATACAAATTAAAAAAAAGAAAAAACCCCAAGAACAGCAAAACCAAGCACAAGTAGTATGATCTATAATTAAGGCGAGTTAAAATATTGCAGAATAATTTGGCCCCTGTGTCTCAAACAGACTGCCACAACAGTCAGAGCTCCCCGACTCTTAATCGCTGCAAAGGATCCAGAGAAGGGAAGGAAGGATGAACTGAAATGAGAAAAAAGAAAAAAGAAAAAATGTAATCCTCTTTGGAGAGAAATTGATTTTATTTGGTTTCATTTGGTCTCTTCCTCAGGAGCGTGTTAAAGGGAACAGTGAGGACCTCCTTTTCTCAAAAGAATTTAAAAAATATTGGAAATTTAAAAGAAAAAGAAAAAGGATTGAGGATTGGAAATGTGATTAACTGGTGTTTATCTGAGACTGTTTATCTTCTGAGCGCAGTATGAGGTGGTGGGGGGCACCAGGGTCAGAAAATAGAAAACTGTTGTTTCATCAAACAACCTGATATGACCGATGACGATGCGGCGCCCTGTGGGAAGAGGGTGTCCCCCGAAAAGTCCTCTGTCCTTCTGATTAAAAGCAGTCAGGCAAAGAAATCAAACAGGAATGGGACAGGAAGTCAAGTTTCTGAGATACAAAGTGATGCCAGAGTGACCCTCTTTGTTTTTTACCGGGACTGAATGTCATATCAGGCAAAGAAGCGTCCCCATAAACTGTCCCTCTGCTCCCCTGTTTGTTAAAAAGGCTGGGGGGAAGCGGAGTCAACTTCAAGTCCTTCAGGGCCGCCAACGGGCCGTCTGGTTGTTTCATCGGGTCTGAGCGAAGGTGTCAGGTGACCCGTTAGAGGAGGCGTGGCTATGTGTCCAGAGTCCACTACCTGCTCTGTAGAGGAGGGGGGGCGTCCTCCTGTTTCAACTGTCCTCACTGGCCCCCCCTCCTCCTCTCTGTCCCATAGTTCAGACCCATTCCTGCATGGAGCGTTTGCAGTACAGTATGTGGCGCGGCGTGCCCTTCCTCTTGAACTGCACCACGGTGTAGACCAGCACCAGCAGGCACAGCGCCAGCACGCAGGGGATGACGATGGCGATGGCCTTCACCGTGTTGGCCTCGTTGTCCAGCTCGATCACCACGTCGGAGTTGCCGTCGTCGCCCGGCGGCCGGGCGGGGTCGATGGGCGTCAGGTCGCAGCCCATGAAGTCCTTGAGGATGGAGCGCGGGTAGCCGGGCTCCACACGCAGCAACTGGTTGTTGAACTTCCAGTACTCCTTCCCCTTGTAGAAGTAGGTGTAACCTGAGGAAAGGAGACAAGGAGAGGAACAGAAACATGGGATTATCATCTGGAGTACATCTCAGATTCCTTTACTCTCCTCCTCTCCTCCACTCTAAGTCCCGCCCACTAGGGCTGGGCGATATAACCCTAAAAGAATATCAGGATATTTCAGGCTATTTTTGCGATAACAATTTTCTTCAGGATATTACGAAATACTTAAAGAGATATAGAAAATGTGATTTTTTTTTTAGTCTGTATAAATAAATACAAATCTAAAATGTAGTGTGAAGTGCAAATCTCAATAGTCAAAATGCCAAATACAAAAAACTGTACTCTTGACTCTTGAGTATGTATATATTTTAATGACATTTTGTAAAGGAGAATAAAGGTTCTTGTATGTTTTATTTAAGGCATCTTATTTTGACAGTCTTCTTGTAAGTTCTGTGGTGGATTCTGTTAACACACCATGCTCTTATTTTGAAAGCTGAATGTGTTTAGCGACAGAGAGTAAGTAGCTTTTTGTGATTAAAACAACTTTAATTGTTAGCCTTACGCCAACAGTGTTTTAACATGTACTATCTTTGTACAGTTTTCAATTTAAATTATGTCACGAAGGATTAGCAAATGATCACGTTTATTAACACGTCAGACATCGTCCCAACATTTTGGAATCAGGTTTGTTTTTATAAGATGACCATGTGATTTGTATGTTAAATCTTAATGTGTAAAGTAACTAGTACCCAAAGTATCAGTATTTCCTGTGAAATGAATTTAGTATAAAGTATTAGTACCTTGAGTGATTGTGCTTAATATTACATTTCACCAGTGATCTTAGTGTTTTGGTAAACTGCAGTGGAAAGCAGCGTGTCTACCGAGCAAGTTAAAGCTCAGCTCACTTTCAGTTAATTTTCTTTCTAATTAAAATATTGAACACATTGTGCTTTTACTATCATCAGAAAAAAAAGTTGATTGAAGTGAAATAGAAGTGAGAGTAACCTGCCAGTGTGTGAGCCATTGTTTCCTTTTGAGCTCTACTGTTGAGCCGAGATGTCTCCGACTGTCCCGAAGGACTAATTATATCTGGTCATAAAAGAGGAAACACATCCAACCAGGAGCCAAAAACCCCACAGCTAATATCACACAACAGCACAACAAATGTCAGGCAGAGCCTGAGAAGCTGCTGAGGTGCTTTCAAACCACAAGAGTGAAGGGAAGTGGGGCCATTGTCCCAATGTCACACACATCCAGTCAGAGCTCATTGTTAATGCTTCGACTGGAGAAAAAACACCTTCTCTGTGTTTGTGTGCAGAGCAATGCAGCTAAAAATATGTTTTAAAACACATTGCAGCATTTGACAATGAATAACTTGCAATGTAACAATATCAAGTTACAACAAAAGGAAAAAAAAGTGGTGAAATGACAATATGAGTCTTAATTTGACAGCTTTTCCTGTTCCTTATTGTGAAAATGTTCTCTGAAAGTGTCTAAACTTCGCTCTTCCTGAAATGTTTGTTGCAGTAAATGCTCACCTCTTCCTCGCTGGGCCCTTTAAAACAGTTTCTCTTGATTTATTATTTATGCACACTCTTCTCAGGGAAAATAGTTGAAGAAATGCTATAAAATTCCCAGTCTGATGGCGAGATAGCTATCGGGTCATTCCGTGTCAAATCAGATAGAGGTTTTTGTTTATATTTTAGATTTTAATTATGTATAACGTCAATCAAATACTGTATTTTTAGTGGGAAATCCTGAAATACCCTAGCCCCACAACACCCAATTTGCACTTCTCTTCCACTTTTAAGGGCAAGTAATGAAAAATACAACATTTGCTGGTCCCTTTCTATCAGCTGGATCTGTTGGACATCATTTAGTCTGTTGCCCTACCAACCTTCATGCCTCGAGGCATTCTTCTCAAGATATTACACCCTAGAAATTGCTTCCCAGCTAAGAGGCTTTTTTGGGGGAGTGAAAATGACAACATTCCCAAGGGCAACAAAACAAAGAAATTCACAAAAATCAGCCAAAATGTTTAGCAAAATGTATTTTTTGGTGTTAAATAGCATAGACATCAAGTCTAAAATGTGATTAAAAAGCTTAGTAACACTCTCTGTCACACCCATGGTTTGATTGCAGGACTTTTCCTTGTAGCGGAGTATGTTCAGTGTGATATTAGTACTTTTATCTGTCTACTTCTTCCACCACTGCTTAGCACACACAGAGTAAGAGTGTTATCAATCTTCTCATTGAAAGCCAATAAGCATATTTCCACAAAATGTCAAATTATTTCTCTAATTTAATTTGACTCTCTAAAAAGAAACAGTTCTTCCTTTCATGGAGAGTCTCAGCTTGGTCCTTCAAACCAGACCAGGTCCAGTCGGAGCAACATGTGGCTGTGTAGCCAATCTACACACAACACCCTCCAAACTCTCATTTAGAGTTCAGCTCAGTATTCTGAGTATTGTGATTAGCTGAAGAAATATAACCACTCTTGGGATTTTTTTCTTCTTTTCAATCTGGCAGCAGCTTCTGCCACACTTTTCTCCTACATTTAACACAAATGAAGTGAAAAAGAAGTTATTCTGAGACATCCAGATGAAGCAACAGATAGATGGTGATCCTGAGCTCACACATGCAGTACACTGTAAAAAATAATCTGTTTAATTTACGGAAATATACCGGCAGCTGTGGTTACCAGAACTTTACCGTAAAAATTACAGTGAGTGGGTTTTCAGTTCTAAATTTAAACGTAAATATCAGCAAAAACTGTCATTTAGACTGAATAATCCTGTTATTTTTTAGTGTCATTCATTCGCACATCATGGTATTTCTCCATAAATTTTGCATGAAAATGTTATATTTTTACACACAAAACTGTGTGTTTCTTCCAGTTTATGACAGTAAAAGTAAAAGTTTTGTGCTATTCTTTGATTTACGGTAATTAAAAGTGTCTAATACGGTGATATACAATTTTTCATTTTACGCCCTATTTCTGATGTATTTGACAGTGTTTTACTGTTATTTCTACAAACATTTTTTACAGTGTACTGCAGGGGTCTCAAACTCAAATTAGCTGGGGGCCGCTGGAGTCAGTATCAAAGTGACCAAAAAAAGACACAAAATGACTATAAATAAATAAATAACAAAGACAAAAAATTACCCCAAAAAAAAGACAAAATTACCAAAAAAGACACAAAATGACAGAAAAAAACACTAAATTACTTTAAAAAGACACAAAATGGGCAAAAAGACACAAAATTATTTTTTTTAAAGACACAAAATTATTTTTTTTAAAGACACAAAATTATTTTTTTTAAAAAGATACAAAATTATTTTTTTAAAAGACACAAAATGACCCAATAAACATACAAACTTATTTAAAAAAGGAATAAAATTACCCCAAAAAGAGACAAAATTACCAAAAAAGACACAAAATGACAGAAAAAAACACTAAATTACTTTAAAAAGACACAAAATGGCCAAAAAGACACAAAATTATTTTTTTTAAAGACACAAAATTAATTTTTTTAAGAGACACAAAATTACTTTTTTTAAAAAGACACAAAATTATTTTTTTAAAAGACACAAAATGACCCAATAAACATACAAACTTATTTAAAAAAGAAACAAAATTACCCCCAAAAAGACACAAAATTACCAAAAAAAAAAAGACACAAAATTACAAAAAAAGACACGGAATTACCAAAAAAAGACACAAAATTACCACAAAAAAAATGTAATTAAAGGGACCTTTCACACACAACACGGTAAAGTGCCATTCATATAAAACTCACATTAAACTTTCATATCAAGGTGGGGGCCACAAAATATCGTCACGAGGGCCGCAATTGGGCCGTGGGCCGCAAGTTTGAGACCCATGGTATACTGTGATGAGCATGATCATTAAAAGAGGTGAGGCAGCCTGAGCTAGTGTGGGTTAGAGCCAGGTCAACGGGGCCCCGGGGCCCCTCCTCCTCTGAAACCTGTTGCCTCACACACACTATCATCATCATCATCATCATCATCATCAGCATCATCAGACTCTATCACGCTTGTTATCTGGGTCAACGTTATGAGCGTGCCACTTGACACACTGTCTGCAAACAGCTAGCCGCCAAATAAAGGCAGCCGCCACATAAACCAGCGGAGAAACATGATGCAGCCATCGCTCCACCCTTCATGCTCAGATTGATGCCCGCTCCACCTGGCCTCCCCGCCAGACGCTCCGCTACCGATCTGGCAGCAGATCCTCGGGACAGATGGCCGGAGCGTTCAGCACCACCTGTCCTGCTTTTTCCAACCCGGGCGCTGCCAGGACCCACCTGGCAGGATGCATCCAATGGGAGAAGCTGGTCCCCTCTTCAGACCATCAGACTGGCCAATGGGTGAGCTCTCTGAGAGGTATAGATCCCGCCTCCCCCACCCTTGGCGAGGGCCAACTGGCTCAAACCGGAATGAGCGCCCAGTGGTGGTCTTGTCCTTTTTTGCTTTCCACAATCCTGCTCCAACTGGGTCTTATGGCCCACTGAGCAGGATGGACTGATTATGGAACATTCTGCTTGTGAAACAATTCTAAACTGACCTCTTTTCATCTTTCATTTGCTGCACACAGACACTATCAGTTTCCATTTCCCCTGATACGGCATGTATGGATGCGTGCCACCGACTAAGACTCACTATAATAACTGGGGCAAATTTCAATCAATGCTACCCTGGTTTACCTCCCCGCAGCATGTGCCAGTGACCAGCTGAAATCAATGCTGCCTGGCATATGAAGCGTGCTGTTATTGCCAAATCAGAGTATCGGGCAGGACAACTCGTACCATTGGCTTTGTCCACGAAGGCCCCCTGTGGCGAATCAGGCACACCTCTCCACACTGTGACGGGCTTGGGATAGCCGGGGTCCATGGTCCTCATCTCCTCATTGTAACGCCAGTACCTAAAGAGGAATAAAATGATGAGAATCAGCAGACGAAGAAGCAGAAACTGTACTTCTGTATGAATGTGGGAGTAGCTAGACAGATGGCATTTTAAATATCGTAATAACCATATGTCACGGCGTTCTTTTTTAATCTGTTTCTTGCAGGTATGAGTCATACCCAATTTATGCATTCCAAGTCTGTTCAGGGACCTCCAGCATGCAGAAATATCCAAAATAACACATTTGTACTGTATGAGAATGAATAGCAGTTTTCAGGTGGTTTCTGCCCCAAATCATGGGACTAGCATAAACATATATACACTACCGGTCAAAAGTTTTAGAACACCCCAATTTTTCCAGTTTTTTATTGAAATTCAAGCAGTTCAAGTCAAATGAACAGCTTGAAAGGGTCCAAAGGTAAGAGGTGAACTGCCAGAGGTAAATAAAAAAAGGTAAGCTTAACCAAAACTGAAAAATAATGTACATTTCAGAATTATACAAGTAGGCCTTTTTCAGGGAACAAGAAATGGGTTAACAACTTAACTCTATGGAGTCTTGGGATATTTTGTCCATTTTTGAATTCTTTTCATGTCTTTATAAGTCATTTTGTGTCTTTTTTTAGTCATTTTGTGTCTTTTGGTGTCTTTTTTTTTGTCATTTTGTGTCTTTTGGTGTCTTTTTTTGGTCATTTTGTGTCTTTTGGTGTCTTTTTTTAGTCATTTTGTGTCTTTTGGTGTCTTTTTTTGGTCATTTTGTGTCTTTTGGTGTCTTTTTTTAGTCATTTTGTGTCTTTTGGTGTCTTTTTTGGTCATTTTGTGTCTTTTTTTAGTCCTTTAGTCCAACAGAAAATGTGTTTTTTTACTTTCAAAACACTATCATGCTCAATAAAGAATTTTAAATGTTGCAAATGTGCATTAATTTCAGAGTACACTGAGACATTAAACGGCATAATTTTCAATTAAATTCTGAAAAAAGTTGGTGTGTTCTAAAACTTTTGACTGGTAGTGTAAATACATCTATAAATGGTTGACTTGTACACATAGAACCCATTTTCATCCAGTTATCCTAAGGTCAGAGGTCAAAGGACCTTTTTGAAAATACCATGTTAAGCTTATTTACCCCTTTTCCCCACAAGTAGAAGAGTGTTCTTCCCACCTGTCCCCTCTAAAGAAGTAGGTCTTGGCCACGTCCTCCCACCACACGGCCGTCTCGATGCTCTGGGCCGGCATGCCGTGGCCGAACTGGGAGATGTCCTTGGGGTATCCGGACTGCAACACTGTGTCCTTAAACACCCAGAACTGTTTCCCTGCACATCAAGAAAGAGAGAGAAAAATAAATGAGAAGAAGAAGGACGAGCAGCAGCTGGGGTTACCCTCCAGGAGCAGAAACACGAGGAGGGCAGATTTACAAGGACAGATACAAGCCTTGTAACAAACAGCAGGCAATAACCTGTTGCCTTCTATTACTGTTTTTGATGTTGATGTTTCCCTAATTTAAAATAGGACACAGACATGGTGACAAGTTCTCCTTGCCCTTGCTTAGAGGTACTCTGGGAACTTTTCAGAGCTGGCAAACTGAGTCGGTCACTGCTCGGCTCAGATAAAAAGAAACAGCAGCAACCCTTGTGGGAGAATCGGCGGCCAAAGAGTCACATTAAAACATTTAAGTATCGTTTTTTTAAAAGTTTCCGAGCCCAGAGGAGCCAAACAAATACCTGAACTTTGGGGTATTTTTGGGAGGACTGTAATACGAATTAAAAATACATGCAATGTGTCCTATTTTTTTTGGACAATGCTACATTTTGAGATTTTTTTCTCCTCATCAGTTTTCTTCTTTCTCTTTAAACCAGGGGTGGGCAATTAATTTTCCAAAGGGGCCACATGACCAATACCACGAAGGTTGCAGGGGCCGGACCAAAAATTCTGCTCAATATTAATGTAATCGCTTTATAAAATACAGTAAATTATCTAGTTTTGAGCTGCTACTGATAGGAACACATGTTATGATGAGACTGTTAATGTGGAGTAAATCAAGTATAGCAGTAAAAAGTAGTAAATACTCCAATCACTATATCACTTTAACATTTATTTTAAACACAACTGTAAATGACCTTTAGCAAGGTTCCTATTGGTGTTTTTGTATTATATAGCTTGTTTTTTCATGTTTGTACATTTTCCAGGTGTTTTACAATGTTGTGATGCTTTTATTTTGAAAAGGTGTCGTCCAGTGTAAAACGGGTGCTTTAATTTTGAAAGGTAGTGACAGGAAATAACCGGTAGAACGGTTAAATGAAAAAACGAACGGTAAATAATAACGAGTGCGTCGTAATTCATATAAAGTTGATATAAAGTATCAAAAGGCTTCTATAGTGGCTGACTGACAGGACACAAGGTTTGTTAGAGTTTATTTTATTCTGTCATATATATTAGTGGCTATATTTGTTGTCTTAACTATAGTAAAAGTGCTTGTTAGCTCTAGTGCTAATGATAATGTTTGCTATTTTTTTCAAAATAAAAGCACTGCGGTTATATTGATTTCTAATTTCTGGGTAACCTCACGCGGGCCGACAAGGACAGCCAACGGGCCGGATGTGGCCCGCGGGCCGCCCAATGCCCAGGTCTGCTTTAGACCCTCATTCCTCTGGAGCAGTTAGGTTGAACAGCACGTTTTTGACACGATGTGACCCCAGGAAGTGCTTTTCTTCTCCCTGGTAGAGGTGGAGGCTGTTCCACCAGGAAGTGAGAAAAAAAAAAAGAGGTGGGATGACGAAGGAAGGGAAAACAGGAAATATTTTGGCCTTTTCTGAATCACATACCCCTTTAGCCAGTTTATTTGATTAATTGAAATGAGGCCAAAAGCTGTCAACATTCAATACTCCATGCAGGGGAACAAAATCCGCCACAAAGACTGTGAATATCATATATCCATAAAAATCTGTTTTGATTAATTCTGTGAAATTTATTCAGATGACAATCTGTGCTCAGTGTGAAACGGCTTTTTAAGGAAGGCGTGTTTGTATTTTTGTATCCAACTTTTTAAACTAATCAGGTTTTAATATAACATTTTTATTTAATATAATTATATGATAGATAAACATAGCAGACTTTTGCAAGGTCAGCTTTAAGACAACCTTTTTTTTTTTGACAAATACAGGAAATGGGAGTGAAAAAGAATCAGAAGTGATCCCAGCACTTATTCTCTGGCTTCATGAAGGTAACACAGCTGACATTTAGCCTTTGAGGAGTGTTTCTAGCATGGCTGAGGTGAGGGAGGGAGATTTATAGATGGAAAGGAGAAATGTCTGAATGTAAGTGGGAGGGAGGGACCTGTTGTGGCCTCTTTTTGGAAAGGAAATTCCTGTCATTTCACCTCTTTCTCTTACAGCGCTCCACTCATTCTGGGTCACACTTCCTCTGGCTCTGACGCACAAACACACCGCACCCTGAGATTAATGGAGGCTCCCATCCCCGCAAAGAATGGCTTCAACTTGATTCACAAAAAAGCCTATAACCTCTCTCTCTATCCTACATTAAATGGGATTCTCCTTTCTTTTTCTTTTTTTTTATGAAATTGGTTAAAAGTCTGGGTTCATCTTCAGAGCTGTAAGATGTAAGATGCTCCAGCATCAGTATGAAGTTTGTTCTATAGGATGGAGATCTGCTCTAAAGAGACACAGGCCACACACAAACAAATGCTGTACAGCTAAATTAATCACACGTGTGCATTGAAATATTACACATATTAAGCCCCGCCCCCTCCACTCACTCGGACAAACTGTAAACATTCGGTGACGGGCGCTATGGCGGCTGTGACAGTCGGAGAAATTTCACAGGAGGCAATAAATCATTTTTGGAGACAGAAAAATGAAATATCATCTCGAAATCACCAAAAGGGCCTTCATTAACAGGTTAGAGGTTTTCACTCGTCTTTTCACCCCACTGACACCGCTCATTCTGGTGCTTGTTGTAAACAAACAGAGATCGCTAAGTGAACACCTCCTGCAGCAGCAGCACATACACACTGTACTGCTACATAGCTAACTGTTAGCCTGTTAGCACATACACACTGTACTGCTACATAGCTAACTGTTAGCCTGTTAGCACATACACACTGTACTGCTACAGAGCTAACTGTTAGCCTGTTAGCACATACACACTGTACTGCTACATAGCTAACTGTTAGCCTGTTAGCACATACACACTGTACTGCTACAGAGCTAACTGTTAGCCTGTTAGCACATACACACTGTACTGCTACAGAGCTAACTGTAGCTAACTGCCGCTATGAAACGTGTAGATAACTAAAGTGATAACTAATTTCCAATGACAAGTAGAAGGTTATTTGCTTGGACCTGGACCATTGGTTACAAAACAGCACCTGAAGCTGTAAAAGGTGAAATACCAGCAGCATGTTGCACCAGCTAAAATATGTCAATATGAAATGATGAAAGGAGTTCGTCTGATACTGAAGTTGTGTCGATGTTTGGTTTGCACAACACAGCTGGAAGGTTCATCTCAGTAACTTTGGCCTGAAGTCTGCTCTAAACAAAATATTGTTGCAAAAATGTTTTCACTTACAATGGCCAATCAGTAAAAAGGTCTATTCAATAGGAAAGAGGCTTAAAATAGCTCTCATTAATCACCAAACAACCAAAGGGTAAACATGGACATTATGATAAGTTGATAACTATACAACACCATTATATACAACTTTATTTGGCATCTACACTACCGGTCAAAAGTCAAATGAACAGCTTGAAAGGGTCCAAAGGTAAGTGGTGAACTGCCAGAGGTAAATAAAAAAAGGTAAGCTTAACCAAAACTGAAAAATAATGTACATTTCAGAATTATACAAGTAGGCCTTTTTCAGGGAACAAGAAATGGGTTAACAACTTAACTCTATGGAGTCTTGGGCTATTTTGTCCATTTTTGAATTCTTTTCATGTCTTTGTAAGTCATTTTGTGTCTTTTTTGGTCATTTTGTGTCTTTTTTAAGTCATTTTGTGTCTTTTGGTGTCTTTTTTTTGTCATTTTGTGTCTTTTTTTAGTCCTTTAGTCCAACATAAAATGTGATTTTTGAATCTTTTTTTACTTTCAAAACACTATCATGCTCAATAAAGAATTTTAAATGTTGCAAATGTGCATTAATTTCATAGTACACTGAGACATTAAACTGCATCATTTTCAATTAAATTCTGGAAAAGTTGGTGTGTTCTAAAACTTTTGAACTGTAGTGTATGTACTGAAAGTTCTACTTCACAATGTTCACGTCCATACTGATATATGAGAAGCTTCTATTGGCAGACATATTGGCCTGTGTCTACCTTTAATCTAAAATCACTCTCTCAGACAGTCTGCATGGGGTAAATCAAGCAACCAGCTCTGTCTGAAACAAAAAGCACCAATCAAACTCTGATTGGATCCTGCCTCCTGGGAAGAAAATGCATATTGACATATAGATTGTGCTGCATATGTAGGGTGCCTTTATGTAAGCCTGACACAGCCAACATTTGATTTGATTAATTTAATTTAAATTCATAATGCAACCTTGTTATTCAGACTAATCAATTAGTCACTTGTGTATTTTTAAATATGCAGCTTTAATGTGTAATTCTTTAAAACCTGTCTGCATGCAATCATTAACATCAACACATTCAGTCTGATTGGTGAAGTTGACAATAGGCTTGATTATCTTGTTTTCACATGATAAGCTGACACATTCTTCTCTTGCAGATCCAATGTCTCTGAAGAAAAGAAAGAAACGCTGACTTCAAACTGGCACAAAGCTGCTCTGTAGGAATGGACACATGCTGGATCTACACTACTGGTCAAAAGTTTTAGAACACACCAACTTTTCCAGAATTTAATTGAAAATGATGCAGTTTAATATTTCAGTGTACTCTGAAATTAATGCACATTTGTAACATTTAAAATTCTTTATTGAGCATGATAGTGTTTTGAAAGTAAAAAAAAGATTCAAAATCACATTTTATGTTGGACTAAAGGACTAAAAAAAGACACAAAATGACTAAAAAAAGACACAAAATGACCAAAAAAAGACACCAAAAAGACACAAAATGACTAAAAAAAGACACAAAATGACCAAAAAAAGACACCAAAAGACACAAAATGACTAAAAAAAGACACAAAATGACCAAAAAAAGACACCAAAAGACACAAAATGACTAAAAAAAGACACAAAATGACCAAAAAAAGACACCAAAAGACACAAAATGACCAAAAAAAGATACAAAATGACCAAAAAAAAAGACACAAAATGACTAAAAAAAGACACAAAATGACCAAAAAAAGACACCAAAAGACACAAAATGACCAAAAAAAGACACAAAATGACTTACAAAGACATGAAAAGAATTCAAAAATGGACAAAATAGCCCAAGACTCCATAGAGTTAAGTTGTTAACCCATTTCTTGTTCCCTGAAAAAGGCCTACTTGTATAATTCTGAAATGTACATTATTTTCCAGTTTTGGTTAAGCTTACCTTTTTTTATTTACCTCTGGCAGTTCACCACTTACCTTTGGACCCTTTCAAGCTGTTCATTTGACTTGAACTGCTTGAATTTCAATAAAAAACTGGAAAAATTGGGGTGTTCTAAAACTTTTGACCGGTATTTCTAATGTCTACCAGTGGAGTCTGTGATTCTGAACAGCACTAAGTTCATCAGCCGTGACTTCAGTGCAAACTAAACCCTCAACCCTTAATCTGCACATTTATTTTAAGAAATTCATCAGACAAGGACGAGGATATTGAGAACGGCTCGTTAGACGAGGACCTAGAGTGCTGCATTTTGTTTTCTGACCGACTTTCTTCCTAATGTTTTATTCCAAATGGGGACAGACAGAATAAGGCCTTCTGGGAAATCAACTGTGCGTGTTCAAATGAAAAATAGCATTCTGTTCGTATAAATTGTCTAAATCTGTGTGCAAGCCTGTTGCTACAGAGCCTGGGAAGAGAGAAAGAGAGCAGGCTGGAGGATAAAACACCCAAATCAAACTCTCAGAGCTTCTGGTGCACACGGGACCAGACGCTTTCATTTCCAGGAATTGTTTGGTGTTGAAAATAGAAACAGGTTGCAATGAGGATTTGTAGTTTTTATCTCAGCAGACTTTCATTGCTTACCTACATCTCCTTTCATCAACACCCGCTGTCTGTCTGTCTGTCTGGAGTGTGTGTGTGCAAATAGCAGTTTACAGGACTGTGATGCTTGTTTGCAGTCTCTTTTAAGTGGCTTTTTTGGCTTTAGACATAATTAGCTTTGAATCTCTGTGTTTTGGGGCTAGAGTAGTTTTTGGATTTGAATATGTGGACTAATCTCTTCAGGAGGTAAAAAAATCAAACATACACACACACACACACATTCTTGTACTTCTATCTTTGTGAGGACCCTCATTAGAACAGTGAATTCACTGCTGAGGTTATAATAGTTTTGGATTTTTCAATTGTTTTAGTTTTAATTTTGTTGTGAATTTTTGAATTCAGTTAGATTGAATGAGTTTTTAGAGTGAGTTTGCTAGTTTTAGTTTAATATATATTTTTTAAATGCTTTAGTGTTAGTGTTAGTGTTATTTTTTTGTAATGGGGTATTTGTTGGGTGGGAGATTAAAAGAGGTCACAGTAAATTTTGCCTTTATTTCCTTTGTCTGATCCATCTTCATTATGTATGAAAAAAGCTGACAAAGATGAAAACGAAGGACATTTTCACTATAATTTTAGTTAGTTTTGTAACCACACAATACAGTTTCAGTTAATTATGATTATCATGTAACCTTTAACCCTTAAAACAAAGTCTGAAATCTAAAAAAAGCCTTTAAAGAAGTGAGGACCGGTCGAAATGTCCTCACTTTGAAAAAATGTCCTCACAATGTTGGTTAAAAACGTGTTCTGGTCCTCACTATGTAGGAAGTACAAGAACACACACACACACACACACACACACTCACACACACCTTGTGACAGTGATTTCCATAAGGTATGCATACTAATTATGTTTAGCTACAGTTCAAACTAAAAGATATATTAGTACCAGCGCCAGACTTAAAAGTAAAAACTGGTGGAATATAGTGGATTTTCCAACCAAGTGAGCAAAACACTGCTTTAATCTTCCACAGATTTACATTGAACTCACACACACAGATACGATCAAGGCAGTTCTTTGAGCAAGCATGATAACATACAGCAGTTATTAAAGATAAAAACACTCAGTTCGTTCCTAAATACAGGCACATATATATAAAACACATGCTGAATACTAAAAAGACATGTGCATATAGTTTATGCAAAAGGACAACGTGACAGCCATGTACGCAGAACATATCTAGTAGAATTCCTGCAGATGAATAATACAGTTACAATATTTGGACTGGGCTTCAAAACTGCTGGATGAAGATGAATCAGAGCTTTCAGACGGGCCTCTAATGGAAAAGAGCTTTACAACAGCAGCAGCAGCACGTGAGCTTACCTTTGAAGAAGACGAACTTGCCCTCGCTGTTCTCATAGACGGCGTCTATCTTTGGCGGCAGGCCCCTCCAGAAGACACTGATGAGCATGGGGTACCCGGGCATCACTGAGTTGTCTCTCACCCGCCAGAACCAGTGGTCCTGAAAACAACAAAGGACTCTGTTAGGAAACATAGACCCTGTTTACACTTAGTTTCAAAAATGCATTTTCTGTGTCCAAAACACAGGAAAATATCAGGACTGGGTATTGTTTAAAATTTGTTGATACCAGTACCCTTAACACGATACCGATACCACATTCGATACTATTTTTCAACTTAAATGTGTAAATGTCACCACTCCTTCCCATTCCAAAGACTTTTCTAATCAATTTTTTTTTGTTATTAAACTTTTTATTTGAAGAAAAATAAAACAGCACATACGTGTTGCTCTACATCTTGTAAACATGTCAAGTCTTTTCATCAAAACATAAAAAGAAAGAAATGGTTTAAAATAATAATAATAATAATAATAATAATAATAATAATAATAATAATAATAATATAAATAAAATCAAAATCACACCCTTGCAAAAGCATTTAAACTCTATCACAATACTCTTACAAAGACATACTTATACCTAAATTGATAGGCAACTTGAAAATCAGAAAAAAATAAAATAAAGATCTAATCAATTTTTAACCAATCAAACGGCGCATTACTCGAATAACGCTTGCGGTGATTGGCTGCGAGCAAAACCATAGAAACAGTTTTTTCTTGATCTGGGGAGTGGGTACAAAAATAACTGACTGCAGGTATCCTTTGACAGGCGCAGTTTCAATACTACTTGGGTTCTTTCGATCGATATCTGAAACGTATTGAGTACCAATACCCATTCCTAGTAATTATTCATCCAACTGTGTTTCTCTGGGACCTATCAGGACGCGTTTATAGGACCAAAGCTGTTGGGTCAAATGTTGCCCAGACCACCTCGCCAAGTGGTTTGTGTGATCGGATCAAAATGCGACTTCATGGTCATTTATACTGGTCCAGCTGTGATCCAACCACTAGGGTCGGGTATTGGTACTGGATAATTCTAAGGTATTGACCAAAATAATCCAGTACCAAATAGAAGGCGACTGAAACTTCTCCAGGGAAACAATATCTGCATTTGATCCTTGTTGTACCCAGATAATGAAGAATAAGAATATGTAAAATAATATTTTGCTCACAGTCAATCACCGTGGGTGTTCTTCCATTTAATGCAACATGTGATTGGCCCATTACAGCAGTAGCTACAACCCACAGCCTGTTATGTGCTGAAGTTGGCAGTTCAGTGTACTGGGATGCAATCTAAATATTTACAGGTATGGCTATACTACATGGCTGTGGAGGCTGATGTATCAATGCATTCCTCTTAAAGTCATTTGAATGTGGAGGAGACGTGGTGGAATTTTACGCACCTTAACCCATTGAAGCCTGGAAAGCGGATACGTCGTTTTGTAGTATTTGTATAAGATCTCAAATACTACAGAGGCTGAAAAATATATTATTTAGTAGAAGCGTTGACACTTCTGTTGAATTTCCAGAAAAACTTCAGATTTTAGGGGCTTATTTTAAAATCGCCCAGAGGTTTTACAGGCGTTTCAGGCTTCAATGGGTTAATAGCTCCATTCACATGTTGGGCATTGAATGGAGAAGGCATCAAATGAAGTACTGCATTGGTACTGGTATTCCTTTAAGGGTACTGGTATTGGTGCCGACTTTTTAAAATTATATCCTGCTCTAACAATCTAAAGATGCATTTCAGGTGAAAACAGAGTAAGAGAAGCAGCATCAAGGTCACTTTATAAGTTTCTTGCCACCGAACAACAAACCCCTGAACCAGGAGAAAATATATAATGAATTCTGCATATTGTAGCACAGTTGGCAGTAAATTAGAACATCTGATCGCGGTGAATTGAGGCCAGCTCCTTGCTTTGCTTTCCCGCACAACAAAGCCTGCTGGCCATGATCAAGTCAAGCTGCTGCTTCTGCTGCTGTGATCGCCCTGATGGCTTCAAGACCCACAGATACTTTCTCAGGTTGCCTGGAAAAGCCCGTGAGACCCCCGATACGCACGCAGAAGTTGAAGAACATACTGGGAAAAGCATCAAGTGACGGGGGCAAAGTGATAGCCAGGAGCTTTATGAGGAGCCAAGAGTCTCTGATTTCCTTCGGGTGGGGAAACGTGAGCGCGGCCAAGTGGAAGGTGTGTCTTTTTGATGTTGGATGAAACTTGATGACGGAGGGGAGCCGGGGGGAGACCCAGCTGTGGAAGCCATTAGGACACAGCGAGATGTCCCACCCTTTGGCAACCAACGGCCAATTGAGTCTCCCGAACGGGTTGAAGACTCTGACCTCATAGCGAGACAACACATCATCACACCGAGCCTCATTCACAGTGAAAGCTAAATAAACAGGCCATTTATCAAACACTCTCTCCGCTGCTCTCTCTGTCTAATCCAATTGTTTCTCTGGGACTCTCTCCTCTCCCTGGACTCTTCCTCCTCTTTCTTTTCATTTCCCCTTGTATCTCATTCCAATTCCTCCTCTCTTCCTCTCCCTCTCCGTACCTACTGCCTCCGTAGATTTCAATTGTTCAGCATTTTCTTCTGTACACGGCCCGGCCCAGTAATTGAAAACAGATCAAACTGTGAAATCCGACCCATTTGAATCCTTTTGACTTTATAAAAGAGAAAATGTTCTTTCTTTCCCCCCACCCTGCTGCCGTCCCACTCTGAGAATAAAGCTCAGGCGAGCAGACTTCACTTGTAGAGGCTTTCAGCCGGCACTTTGCAATTACAGCAACGTCGAGAATAATCACAACAAGTTTAGTCTTAGGAGGAGTTGGAAATGTTTTATCTCAAATTGTTCATGTTCACTGAAAGGGCAGTGTACGAAGACTGTCTCACACTGATACGTTCAGAGCAATAAGGCTGAATTACCACACGCTCTCTATGGGAATATCAATTCTAGACTACACGACAAAATTAAAATACTCGACCTACTGATAAGTTTTTGTCAGTGTCGATTAAGTGTTTGTAGTTTGTGTCACGAAAACAAATACTGTACAAATTGTCAATGGACTGCATTTATATAGCATAGTTCTACACTGCAAAAAAGCCAACTTTTTTGGCCTAAAACAGTGATTTAAGTTGGTAAAACTTGGAAATATAAATTACTGACATTTAGGGCAATAATGTAAGTTAGCACAACAAAGGAAGCCAGTTGTCTGCTCAAAAACAAGTTGGTGAGTTGTTGTTACTGATATCTTTAAGTTGGGGTTCATAACAAGGGACAATAGTTCTGCTAACTCTTATTTCTTTGTTGTGAAATGCGGGAAATCTGTGAAATTCAATAGCGAAAGCTAGCGGCTAACTGATGCTAGCGGCTAACTGATGATAGCGGCTAATTGATGCGAGCGGCTAACTGATGCTAGCGGCTAACTGACGCTAGTGGCTAACTGATGCTAGCGGCGCTGCTTTTTACAGCTACAAGAGTAGCCATTAGCGTATCAATGCTAACTCAAAATTGTGGTCGCAACATTAGCTGACATTTCATAGCGGCGTTACAATCGTGCCAATTCAGCACATTACAGAAGTTAGCAGAAGTAAGGATTAAAAGTTATTACAATGTAAAATTATCAGTTAGTACAACTTACAGTTGAGTTGACAAAAATCTGAATTCAGAGTTGAGCAGACTCCAAAACAAAACTTAAAATATTTAGCTTAATTGTCCAACTTAAAATTTTATCGAAGTTTGTTGCCTTGAAATTTTGAGTTCACCCAACTTTTACTTTTTTTGCAGTGTAGTGTAAGTGAGCACTCAAAGTGCTTTAACAACACTTGCCAACATTCACCCATCTATCTATCTATCTAAATAAGAAACAATAGATTATATAAACGTAAGATTTTCAAAGTATATGAAAATGGATTAATTAATTAATTAATAACAAATTTACTCAAATAGGGGGAAAAAATGAGAGCAGGGAGGAAGTCCTGCTACTGCCAGATAAGGAGGAGAAAGAATAAATAACTGGAGAAAAATGAAGATGCATGGAAATTATTGTTAGTGTGTCCTTAATAAACAAACGAATGAAAGAACAAAGTCTAATAATGAGGTTAGAGATGAAACCTCGTCATGGAGACATCCAGGTCAACCCGCTGAGCATCTGCTGCTGCCATGAGTGTGTGTGTGTGTGAGAAGAGGTGAGAATGTGACAGACAGCAGCGTTGGATGACAGTGTTGCTGACCTCTCACTCGCTTAATGTGACGCACACACTTGACTTGGCTTGACTGAGAGCAGGATGCGGCTGTAAATAATTCAGAGGGCTTGAGGATTAGGTTAGAAGACTGAGGAGACAGCATCTATCAGGGTTTCTCTCCAAAATCCTCCTTCACTGAGGAAAATAACGGCACAACAGTTGTTGCTATGTGTTTGTGTGTTTTCTCATCTGAAAGCTACGACATACACTACCGGTCAAAAGTTTTAGAACATCCCAATTTTTCCAGTTTTTTATTGAAATTCAAGCAGTTCAAGTCAAATGAACAGCTTGAAAGGGTACAAAGGTAAGTGGTGAACTGCCAGAGGTAAATAAAAAAAGGTAAGCTTAACCAAAACTGGAAAATAATGTACATTTCAGAATTATACAAGTAGGCCTTTTTCAGGGAACAAGAAATGGGTTAACAACTTAACTCTATGGAGTCTTGGGCTATTTTGTCCATTTTTTAATTCTTTTCATGTCTTTGTAAGTCATTTTGTGTCTTTTTTGGTCGTTTTGTGTCTTTTTTTGGTCATTTGGTGTCTTTTTTTGGTCATTTGGTGTCTTTTTTTGTCATTTTGTGTCTTTTTTTGGTCATTTTGTGTCTTTTTTTAGTCCTTTAGTCCAACATAAAATGTGATTTTGAATCTTTTTTTTACTTTCAAAACACTATCATGCTCAATAAAGAATTTCAAATGTTGCAAATGTGCATTCATTTCAGAGTACACTGAGACATTAAACTGCATCACTTTCAATTAAATTCTGGAAAAGTTTTGAAAAAAGACACAAAATGACAAAAAAAAGAAACCAAAAGACACAAAATGACAAAAAAAGACACAAAATGGCAAAAAAGACACAAAATGACCAAAAAAAGACACAAAATGACTTACAAAGACATGAAAAGAATTCAAAAAAGGAAGAAAATAGCCCAAGACTCCATAGAGTTAAGTTGTTAACCCATTTCTTGTTCCCTGAAAAAGGCCTACTTGTATAATTCTGAAATGTACATTATTTTTCAGTTTTGGTTAAGCTTACCTTTTTTTATTTACCTCTGGCAGTTCACCACTTACCTTTGTACCCTTTCAAGCTGTTCATTTGACTTGAACTGCTTGAATTTCAATAAAAAACTGGAAAAATTGGGGTGTTCTAAAACTTTTGACCGGTAGTGTACATTGATGCACTTGATACTGTTTGTTTTAAAGCTGGTTAAAAATGTCCTTGGTGGCATTAAAAAGCATTTCACATGTTCTTCTCTGACTCCCTGATACTGCAGGACTCTTCGTCTCTTTCCTCCAAGTTACAGAGAGGAGAAAGATAGTGAGAAGAGTGGACAGCTCGCTGCCCACTTGGCCACTGTGTTCTCATTAATGGATGTCGGAATCAAAGCTTGTCTCCAAGTGGCCAATCCTGAACCGCAAGGCACCCTCCGGCGTCCCAGAATCCCCTGCTCTAAATCTGTCCACATCAAGGACTGAAGGTCTCTCAGTGACTGGCAAGACTTTGTGATTGAATGTGGGACTAGTGGAGAGGAGGAGGGTGGTAGTTTCCTTTATTACAGACTGTCTCGGGATGAGAGCCGGACTGATGAGGGAAGTGTTTTTTCCTCGATTATACCTGACTGCAGCCGCTGCAAGAGGCTCTGATTGCGTCTCTGCAATGCTCTGCAGCTACAAACTTCTAAGCTCTATGCATCATAATTAGATACTGTTAACCCTTTGATGCACAACATGGGTCAAAAATGACCCGCATTCATTCCCCATGTTATTTATTGCTGCTGTGTGTTTCTGTGCTCTATCTTTTGATATCAACTTATTTTATGATTGAATATTCTTAGTATTCTTTAAATATCTTGTTTTGATAACAAAAGATCATTTTGCTGCTCATAATTTATGAAGTTTTTGTATTATTACATAGCTAACTACTTGGCTAAGTAGCTTGCTAAGCTAACTACTTAGTCAAGAAGTTAGCTAAGTAGTTAGCTTAGCAAGCTACTTAGCTAAATACTTAGCCAAGAAGTTAGCTAAGTAGTTAACTTAGCAAGCTACTTAGCTAAATACTTAGCCAAGAAGTTAGCTTAACAAGCTACTTAGCTAAAAAAAATGGATATGGCTAATTTTTCACCCATGTTGTGTATTAGAAGAGTAGTGACAGAAAAAGGTATTTTATTTAAAAATGAATAAAGGAAAACATAAAAATTAAGATGTATGATGATCAAAAACAAACTAATTGAGGAAAACCTGGAATACTGAATGATAAATTATTGCAAAGATATAGAACATAAAAACTCTGTCGGGTCACTTTAGACCATGTTGTGCATCAAAGGGTTAAGACGACAGCAGAGGTATGCTCAATAAAATTACTTTACAACCATTTCTAAATCATTGCATCCAAAATATGCATTCCTTTACGCTTTCAAATAGAAGTTACAGTGAGTTGTGAGCAGTGGTGGAAAGTAACTAAGTACATTTACTCAAGTACTGTACTTAAGTACAGTTTTGAGGAACTTGTACTTTATTTAAGTATTTCCATTTTATGTTACTTTTTACTTCTACTTCATTTCATTTTTAGGCAACTATTGTACTTTTTACTCCACTACATTTAGCTGCCAGCTTTAGTTACTTTAGTTACTTTTCAGGTCGAGATTTAACATAAAACATAATAGATTTAAAATTTGTACTAAATTAAACCACACAAAAGTATATTAAGTAGTTAAAATGAGCCCTATGTTGACAACAGTAAATTCAAAGCTAACATAAATGCATCAAAAATAATAATACAATAATATATTTGGACAATCTGAGTGAATCCATTATGCATTGCGAATACTTTTACTTTTGATACTTTAAGTACATTTTGATGCTGATACTTTTGTACTTTTACTTAAGTAAGTTTTGAATGCAGGACTTTTACTTGTAGTGGAGTAATTTCACAGTGTGGTATTAGTACTTTTACTTGAGTAAGGGATCTGAATACTTCTTCCACCACTGGTTGTGAGTCTTAAAAAGGCATTTAAATGGCTTTGAACAGTTGGAAGGATATGGAAGTCGATGGAAAAAAAACTTAAATTCTCTCTAGACAAGAAGTTTTTGTCACAGTGGTTGATTTTCTTTCTTGTTATCTGCATCTTTGTGTTATTTGTCAAAAGTAACATTCCTTTAAGACAATATGAAGGCTTAAAGAGAAGTATGTTGTAGAAAAAGCCTGGCCTAAAAACAAAAAAAAGCCCAGTTTGGATTTTCTTCTTCTCTCTACAAAGTGACAAGATGGCAGCGAGCCATGAACTGAAATCCAGACTTCTAACAGTCTGCTGGAAGATGTCGGAAACTATATGTTCATATTTTACTACACTCCTGAGCCTGATGGGAAATGAACAGACTCTTGGTAACTTGCTGTCTGGTCTCTGTCTGACAGTATAAGTGATGGGGTCACAGTCTAGTACATTTTTGGTCGAGCAGGAGAAAATGCCTGAGAAAAGCCCCGGCCATGTACACATGAATATACAAGAATGAGTGATTCTCTGTCTCTAATGGGATACCATATGGTTTAAGGGGTTCACAGAAAGTTGAACCCAAAGTGCCTGCAGTCATAAAAGTGGTAGCTGTGTAATTTCACTGAGGCATTTACTGGTGACACTGGATCTAAACGGCCACACAGATGACTGTGTGAACCTTAAAGGACCTTCTGTCACCCTGCTGGAGAGAAAAATGATCCACCGTAAAACTAGCAGCTTAACAAGCGTGACTCCTAACCTGCCTTTGTAGATTAATGGGGACGAATAAATCAGGCTCCTCTCAGTGTTGTTGGGAACAATAGTTATATAGCACCTATTGTTCATCTGCAATAGTTGCAGTAGTTATGTTCAGGAAATGTAGATCTTTCTTTTTATGAGAGCATGTCTAATGTTCATGTTATTCTCTTTTTTTTACCTAATTGAAATAATAACCCTGAGGATAATATTAGGGTCACATTGCTTTTGGTTTTAAACATACTTATTTGGGGGGGGTTTGCTCTGACGGTTGGTCGACTGATTGGTTGGTCGGTCCAAAAAAATGTTCCCCTGCCTTTTAGTCTAGACGGAATTGTCCAAAAAGTGAAAGTGAGGAGCAAGTCAGAAACCGGCCTAATTTACTTATTTCAAGGGTGCTGAATAAAAAAAAAATGGTTCCCAAGCAAAATTTTTAGTTTTTGACCTTCTCATTTGCTTATCAATATGGCGGCCAAATTGCCCATCTTGCTCAGTTGTTGGACCATTTTCCCCAAGTTTTTTTGTAAGTAGGCAATCAAAGATGAGGAAATGAAGTTTCTGGATCTATAGTCTAGGGTCAGAGCAAGGATATAGTGGGGGCTCAGTGTCTTTTTTATGTATATTTATATATATGCAAAATACCAACTTTTAAGGTGAAATTAAGCATTACTTGTGTGGTTTTTTTAAGGCAGACATAAATATTCAATCAATATCACTTTTAAATGTTCCAGTTGGTATTTTGCATACATATATATACATAAAAAAGACACTGAGCCTCCACTATATCCTTGCTCTGACCCTAGACTATAGATCCAGAAACTTAATTTCCTCATCTTGATTGCCTACTTACAAAAAAACTAAGGGGAAATGGTCCAATGACTGTGCAAGATGGGCAATTTGGTGGCCATTTGATATACAAATTAGAAGGTCAAAAACTCAAAATTTCGCTTGGGAACCATTTTTTTTGGACTCAGCACCCTTGAGATATGTAAGGTAGGCCGGTTCCTTACTTGTACCCATAAATGCTCCTCACTTCTTATAGGAGGCCTTTATTCTGAAATCCGTCTAGACTATTTGGTCGCCATAATTTTCGTCTTGGGACATTCAGGTTTGGCGCGGAGGTCAAGTATTTGAGGTTGTGTGTGTGGATACAAGAACACATGGATGCATGTATGTACGTGTTTGAATCTATTTATAGTAATTTTTATAAATAATAATTTTTATAGTAATTTTTCCCTTGTTTAACAAAACGTCTGCATTACAAACTGGAGGTGTGGGGTTTAAAGATGGAAACCTTTAGAAGGCAGGAGGGTCTAATTAAAGAGTTGCATTATGGGAAGTGTAGGAACCAGCATTTTAAGATTTTGACTTTGATTTTTCCTTTTTAAAATAAAAAAGTCTCTTGTGCAATATGAAATTGTACTGTGCTCCACTGCTTTTTGTATTACCTGACATTGATAATAACAAAGTTCTTAGTTTAAGAATACATTTGCCTTCATGACTGCATAAAATTGCATATGGAACAGATTTTCTCAGCAGTCCTTGATGAGCTGCACTACTTTGTGATTCTGAAAGTGGAACATTTAAATATTTTTTTGAAACAATTACCCCTGTGTCTGTGGGGCAAAGTGAGAAGCCTGGTTTCACCATTTTGGGTTGTCAAGAAGCATTTTAAAAAGGCCTGCGGACACAGGGAGCTGTCCTAGTGCACAGCATTACTGCAAGTAACTTTCTATCTAAAAAGAGGCTCTGCAAGTCTTGCACAGGAAAAACTCCCTGACATCCTCTATACTACGGATGCAGATTGTCAAAGAGTTTTTATTTACATGTAAATGGTTATGGAGGCAATCTACAAATCTGTAGACTTCAATTTATTTCCAAAGGCAGGACACAAGCAAGTAGGAATAATCAGTCAAAAGTTTTGACAGTATGCATTAATCTGTTGTTCTTCTGGAAACATTCGACTGACAACACTGTAAAAAATGTCTGTAGATTTTACGGTGAAAAACGGCTAAACCATGACAGTAAAAGACGTAAAATGATAAATGATTTAATTCAGTTTCAGTAACAATGAAACACCGTAAATGTATATATCAGCCAAAACAGTATGTTTTACTTGTTTTTTTTTTTTTTTAAATACATTACTCTACTGTAATATTCACTGGCACTGTGTTTGTGTCAAAAATATACTGTTATATATAAACAAACTTGAATATCATGAATAAAGATGAAAGTGGCAAAAGACAAAAACTCAAATTTCTGAGAAAAATAAATCAGATATTCTTTAAGATTAAAACCAGTAAATTTATGAGTAAAAAATAAAAATATTTTCTGAGATTTTAGATGCAAATTTAAATGAAAGCAACTGATATTCTGAGATAAAGTTTTAATGTGTAAGCCATCACTGTAATTTTTGCATTTATCTTTTGTAAAAAATACTTTTTCTAACTGTTAAATGTTCTAAACACAATATCTCTAACAAAAACATACTGTCATATTTAATAGTAAAATCTTATGAAGTATTTTCTTGTCAATTATATGGCAGAACAGAGTTTCTTTTGATGGAAAAACTCTTTTTTTATACTGTAAAAAATGGAATAAAATGGCAATCTTAAACATAGCCAATATTTTTTTACTGTTATATTAAAAAAAGTTGCACTGTATTTATTACGGTAAAGTTCTGGCAACCACAGCTGCCGTTTTTTTACCGTAAAAACAACAGTTTGTTTTTTTACACTGAACGACACTTTCTTCTTTGCTTTATTTTCCCTTTTGGAGATCAACAGGTTCCAGCTTGAATTGTGCTAAAATGCTGATAATGTAGAACTAAATGTTTGGTTCTCATGTTGCAAAGAAAAGAAAAGAAAACCGAACCATATCATGAGTCGCTTTCAGTCAAAGAATAACTTGTTTGGTCAGTATAAATGCAGCTCTTGCTTCAGTGCGTTCTCTCTAAATCCCCCCTGCTTTACATTGCT
This sequence comes from Centropristis striata, assembly GCF_030273125.1. Lineage (NCBI taxonomy): Eukaryota > Metazoa > Chordata > Actinopteri > Perciformes > Serranidae > Centropristis > Centropristis striata. The sequence goes on along the minus strand of NC_081539.1, from coordinate 29,913,855 downwards.
GGACCACCTGTGGACCTTGGCGGCTGTGAGACTGCTGAGATCTCCACTATAATGACTTGGCACCAACTTGAGTCTGCTCTTCCAAAATAATCAAGTGGGGATGGTGAGTATAGCCAAGCTGTTCAGGCCAAATGGAGTAACCAACCAGACAATCAATTGTATCATAAAAAAGTGAAGAAGTGAAGAAACCACCCCTATAAATGGCATCAACAAGAGACATAAATTCAAATAAAAACTGAAACTAGAAGTAAGCACAAGCTGTAAATCATTTCCATTCCGTCAGCCATCATTTTAACCAGTCTGTAGTGTAATACGTAGACTTTGGCCTGCTCTAAAGGGGATATATCAAGCTCTGGAGTCACACAAACACCTCCAATTAGGTTTCCAGATCAACTGGTTTACTGTTGGGCAGCTTCAGCTACCAGGAGGAAAGAAGGCCTTAACATGATACCTCAGTCTTTTTGGAGAAAACTGGCTAGACACTCACTGAGAGTCAAGAAATATTAGGACCACCTGCTCCACCGGTGAGAAACACTAACAGAGAGAGTCCAAGGCAAACCACTGATCCCTTATTGATTTCACTTTACTAACACATTTGATTCAGCGGCTGAGACGTGGATTATGCAAAAAAAGGCGAGCAAATCATTTATGAGTCATAACTGGTGGTCCTAATGATGTGAACGCACTGGATTTACAACTGCACGTACACGTGTTCTGCAACAAATCATCTCTCCGTGTCAGTGTTTCCCTCCACTTCTCTACACCTTTGGAAAAAATGTGAGCTGCTTGTACTTAAAAGCCAACAGAGAGAAACATTCATCAAAGCTTTCAAAATGATGGAGCCAAAAGCTCTTCACAGCTGCAGTGATGCCCACTTCATACTCCTACTTCATACACTTCACTGTGTACTGCACTGTAAAAAGTGTTTGTAGAAATAACAGTAAAATGCTGTCAAATTGCATATGAAATACGGCCTAAAATAAAAAATTGCATATCACCACAATAGACACTTTTAATTACTGTAAATCACAGAATAGAACAAAACGTTTGGGTGAACTCAAAATGTCAAGGCAACAAACTTCGATAAAATTTTAAGTTGGACAATTAAACTAAATATTTTAAGTTTTGTTTTTGAGTTTGCTCAACTCTGAATTTCTCTGGCACGATTGTAACGCCGCTATGAAATGTCAGTTAATGTTGTGACCACAATTTTGAGTTAGCATTGATACGCTAATGACTACTCTTGTAGCTGTAACAAGCAGCGAGTTAGCCGCTAGCATCAGTTAGCCGCTAGCTTTCGCTAATGACCGAATTTCCCAACAAAGAAATAAGAGTTATCAGAACTATTGTCCCTTGTTGTGAACCCCAACTTAAAGATAGAAGTAACAACAACTCACCAACTTGTTTTTGAGCAGACAACTGGCTTCCTTTGTTGTGCTAACTTACATTATTGCCCTAAATGTCAGTAATTTATATTTCCAAGTTTTACCAACTTAAATCACTGTTTAAGGCCAAAAAATACAAGTTGGCTTTTTTGCAGTGTAGGGAGGGGCTTGTAGCTCAAATTAAACAAGTTGGTCTTTAAAAAGCAGTGCTAAGAACATTTGTTGTTGCACCAGTGCATTAAAATTGAATGTGAAACCCCCAGAAACACTAGAGGTGTATTTACAGCAAAACTGGCCTCCACTTTCTAAACTCATAAAAAGGTTGGCTGAGTTCTAAACGTCCTTTTTGTCTCTTCAGAAATCCCATGATCCTCATCACTCAATCAGTCCAGTCTGCTGCCCTGAGACTAATGAAGGCTGACAGAAGCTACTATTCTAACAAGCAGATATTATTCCCACCGAAAAAAAACAGACAGTGTGAGCTTTGAGTCTAATTTTGGTTAAATACCTTCACAGGTAGCAGCTCTGTTTCCGAGCTCAATTTATTTTTTTTAGTTTAACGAACAGAGTGAGAGCGAGGGGGCAGAGAGGACAGAAAGGGTATTTCCCCTGGCTCTTATTTAACCATTGAATACTATCTATTTATATCACAGGAAAATAGTCACAGTCTTTCTCCTTTCTGTGGAGAACACAGGACATCTTTGTGTTGCCCCAAGGTTTTTCTCGCTTCCTTACAGCATGTTGCCAAGGTCTTGTGCTCACAAGCTTACACCAAGGATAAAGATGCATTAAGGGACATGTGTACCTTTTTCTCTTGCACAAGAATGAAAGCAGACTGAGAATGTTCGGAGAAAGGAAAGCTGTGCTGCACTGTGCGTGGCATGGTGTTTTTTCTTTGTAAAAACCAGTTGTGTCCAAGTTTTCTGCTCAACTGGCCCAAAGTAATGTGGACAGAGCTCATTTTAGACATAATAGCTGCTTTAATTATGCACTGAAATACACAGGCACTAGTTTTAAGAAAACGTAGAGAGTCCACCATACTGCTACAAGCTATAACACAGTTTCAAACATTTCTCTCTTCACAATTCCAACAAAATAATTTAAATTACATCCAAGGGAGCCATTTTCCACATTATGCACACTATGCACATACTGAACATGAAGCAGATTAGCAGAAAAGCTCCCACTCTCTGTATATTTAGGTAATCCTCCAAGCTCTCTTGCAAGCTCTCTCTCTCCACAGGGTGTTTTCGAACCTGCAGGCCATTTCCAATGGTCTGAATCAAGGGATGAGTCAGTCTTTTGTTGCATTTATGATTACGCTATACAGGGAAGGACTCTTCATGCATGTATTGTTGGTATGGAAATATGATATAAAAGTACCCTTCCAACAAGATCTCACAAGTTTGTTTGTTCTGCAAAGACTGATTTCTGTGTTCTGACACTGCTGAGAGCTACACGTTTGGGGTAAAACAGCTCCAGGGATAAAAATGACTCTTCAAAATGAGCAAAAGGTGAAATTGCCCCAGGTTTGTTTAGATATCATAGACTCTTCACTCACCTTGAACACGAACATTTCTCTCCTCAGTATGGCGAGTGTGTTGAAGCCGCCATCACAGATGTTGGGTTTAGAGTTGGGGTGGGACGGCCTGTCTCCGGGGGGCAGCCTCGGGGGTCGGGTCTGCCTGTCGGGCTTACGGGGGTCTGATGGAGGGTGGGAACGGGCAGGCGGCACCGTCGGCAAAGGCTTGGTGGGCTGGGGAAGCTTATCGGGAGGCCCTGCAGGAAGTCAGGGAAATACGTCACTTATTGTCATGCATTTAACTGCCACATTTATCATTTGCATGAATCAGGAGTTTTTCCACAGCTTTCACAACTCTTCACAACTATTTATTGAATTGATGATATCAAGTTTGTTGAAAAAAGTGGAATGCTCATAGAATGTTTTTTTTTGTTTTGTTTATTATCATTATTTTTTTTATTATTATTATTTATTTTCATTTTTTTATTTTTTTATTTTTTTATTTATTTTAAATACTTTATAGGTATGTATATGTATATATGTGTGTATTTATGTGTATATATTTGTGTATGTATGTATGTGTGTGTATATATGTGTATGTATATGTGTATGTACGTATGTATATGTGTATGTATATATGTGTATGTATATGTGTGTATGTATATATATATATATATATATATATATATATATATATATATATATATATATATACATGTATAGCCTTTTTTTTATTTTAGCAGTCGATTCAGCTGTTACCTTTTTTTTTTTTTTTCTCTCCTGTTTTTCTTATTGCATTACTTTCTCTGTTGTATTCTCCCTTTTTTTGTAGAGGATATGGGACAATGGGGTGGGATGGGTGGGGGGAAGGGGGGAGTTATTGTGTACACTTACAGAATCTGTAACCTGTTTTTTTGTTTAATTACAAATACCAATAAAAAGATTTTTCAAAAAAAAAAAGAAAGTAGAATGCTCATTTAATACTGAATATATTCATATAGCTGACCAGCCACATGAGCATGCAGGAGAGCCAAATATTTAAGCCAAGTTGAATTTGTTGTCACCTGAAAACAAGCCGAAGCTCAGAGCCTGAAGAGTGAAGCCAATGCAGAAGTTCCTTAAACCTGCATTCTTTCTAATGTCCAGCAGGGGGCGACTACACTGGTTGCAAAAAATGAGTCTGATTGTATAGAAGTCTATGAGAAAGTGACCCTACTTCTCAATTGATTCATTATTTAAGTTGATTCTTTTTCAATTAATTTATAGCCTCAGTCGCATGTTTCAAGTCTTCTCCAATAAAACACGATGTTTATTTGGTCCCATTTAGAGTAAAATAGCTGATAAAGCAGGCTTTAGGCTTTAGGGCTTGGCTATGTTGTGACAGTTTGGATGTTGTCCAACAAATGGTAGTTACAGAAACAATATATGACATCACAAGTTGCTATGTCCACCTTTTATTTACAATTTATACCTGTAGCTAGAAATACCATAGCAACGGACAAGGTAAGATGTGAAAAGGAAATATAGCAAAGAAGATTTGAATACAAAAAACAAAAAGAACCCATGAGAGATAGAAGAGAAGATAGAAAAACAAGATGAGGTAATGCAAAACTCAGTGGGTAGAGTTTAACACTGCCAAGTTTAGCGATTCGGCTTACTGAAGCACAATATGATATCTTCAGATGAATAAAACAGATATAAAAAGCATACGGAAAATGTATATACTGTAGAGATAAAAAATGGAGGCCCAGACATGCCTCGGCGTCATTTCACATTCATGATTTACATGAGAGAACGAGGGCGAGAGACATACAGAAGAAAAACAGAGCGAGGAGGCCAACGAGTGGGTTGTGTGTGTGAGTAATTGAGCACATGACAACACAAGAATAATACACTGTGTATCTGTGAAAACCAGGATATGAGTTGCCATGTGTTGATTGGGGCCAACAGATGCAGGAATAGATGACTGCAATATGAAAAGATGCAAATGTGACAAGCAGACCTCCAGACCCCACCCATACGTATCAATGAGTAATAGCCACATGTATAAATAATGACCTTGAAAGCTACTGTAAACATTCAGGAGTTATGAATGAATGATTAAACGACTTGACAAATTATTTAAAGTTCATTGAATGAAGAAGATTAAAAATAAGTGAATGAGTGAGTCTATTTATCTGAGTGAGTCAATCCACAGTGAGCAATTACACAAAGAAATAAAGACAAACCGCCAAATAGTTGATCATAGGATTAAGAAGGAACGCTACTCTGCTAGCAGGCCCAACATCTGATCACCAGAGATTCATTCACCCACTGGATTAAATCCCCTGAAATACACCCCAGATTAGTGAGCCAAAACACTAGAGCTGCTGTTATGTAAGCAGTGGGAAGACTCACAGTCTGATGGACATGTAGACCAGTAGTTCTCAACCTTTTTGAGCCGCGACCCCCAATTTAACATGCAAAAAAGACACAAAATGACCCCAAAAAGAAAATAAAATACCAAAAAAAGACACAAAATGACCCCAAAAAGAAAAAAAAGACACAAAATGACCCAAAAAAGAAACAAAATGACCCAAAAAAGAAACAAAATTACCAAAAAAAGACACAAAATGACCAAAAAAAGACACAAAATGACCCAAAAAAGAAAAAAATGACCAAAAAAAGACACAAAATGACTAAAAAAATACACAAAATGACCAAAAAAAGACACAAATTGCCCACAAAATGATCATAAAAAGACACAAAATGACCCAAAAAAAAGACTAAGAAAAAGAGACATTAAGTGACCAAAAAGACTAAAACACATTAACACATGAGCACTTTAACACAGTGGAGACAGAGCTGACTTCCAAAATGATTTGGCGACCCCCAGAAATCATCTCGCGACCCCAATTGGGGTCCCGACCCCAAGGTTGAGAACAGCTGGTATACAGTAACGTGGACATTTTATTTACTCTGCTGCTGTGTAAACAGGAAGTAGACATTAATTCCACTTTTAACTTTGTGTGTGATCTGTCTTTATTAGTTATAATTACTTGCAGCCTGCTAAAAGTTTTTAATTGTTTTTCAGCCAATAAATATCAAGTGAAGTTGTTAATTACTCCTGAGAAATTATTATGGGTTTGTGAAAAGGGAATCTGAGGAATAAATGCAAGCTTTCCTTCTTCTACTACGACCTTAGCACAAAGGTAAAAAAACACAGAATACAGATAGATGTCCAAAAGAGTGAGAGCGAATCGATCCTCCACATCAAGCTCATCCAACCCGTCATCCTTTATAACAAATCTTATGCTTCTGATGGGAAAGTTTCACATCCACAAGGTGAAGTTTTCCAAATCCCTCCCTAACTTCAACGTTTTCACAAGAGAATTAAAATGTTATATAGAAACTTTAGAGTTGACGTCAAATAAAAAAATGTGAACGCACTCTGCTACACTTTAAAAATGTATTTTCAGAAACCCCAGAATAATATAAAGAGAAGCACCTTATACCCTATGAGCCTTATGTTATTTTATTTTTATATACTGTATTTGATTTACTGTAACTGACATTTTTCTTTGTATATCTTGTTTATATACTGAATGCCTGTATTTCTTTCATTCTTAACCCATAAGAACCCATGGTGACACCCTTGTAACAAAAACTTTAAATCTACTAGAATCTAAGATTAAACCCATTTAACAATTCTAATCCATTAATAGGGCGTCCTGTATTGCATTTAACTTGTTCTGACCACAATTTTGATATATGTTATGGAGATGCAAACAAAAAGGCAATGGTTATTTGTTTTTATTTATTCTTATTTTGTTACTTAAAAACAAATCTGAAAAATAATTTGTTGTTAAACAGCACTATTCATGTCACAATTTTGCTAAATGTTGTGGAGATGCAAAGAAAAAGTCAAATTTGTGTTTTTTGTAAGCAGAAAATGTTTAGTTTATTTATTTTAAAATTAGGAATATTATGAACACAAATACCATAAACACCCAATGTAACGTTTATGTCACATCACAGATCTTTGACATTTAGGGGTAGTATTTTTTTAATTAATTTAATTTTTTTTTTGGTCTGTGGTATATCCCCCATCATTTTCCTTTAAGGATATTTGGGTCTGGGTTCTTATGGGTTAAATAAAGATCTGAAAAAAAAACGAAAAAAAAACCTCATCCTACCCCTGTCAGAGCTTTTTTCCCACAATTCACTATGCGTCCTGCACATCAAAGTCCTAAATTCAACCTCTTCTTCCCATTAAGACTCCTACACCAGTTTTCTATGTAAATCTCTGACTCATGGGCATAATTCTCTTCACATCTCTCTTTTGGGAAACTCATTCACACCTATTCTTATTCAACCTTGATGTTGCCACCATCTAATTCATCTCAAGTGTGCAGCTCCCATCATTGTCCCTGTTTAGCCTCCACATCACTGTTGACAAGAGGAAGAAAAGGAGGCCAACTGGTGCTGGAAAGAAAAATGAGAGTGAGAGAGGAGCTGCCATCACTCGTCCTGCCCTTCAACTCCTGGTAGAAGAGAGAGGAGGAGGGAGGAGGAGCAGCGAGAGGAGTTAAACGCGAGAGGATGAGGAGAGATTTGATCGCTTGCCCAGGTCTGTCACTCCCAGAGGGACGTGCCCTGACCATGTAAGCAGATGGCAGGTTCTTTTGTGTGTGTGTGTGTGTGTGTGTGTGTGTGTGTGCAGCCATTCATGTGACAGAGCGGAGTTATCTCAGCAGAGTGTGACTGTTTACAGCCTCGGCAGCTGGACGGGACAATACTGTCACTTCCCACCAAGTTGTTTGTGAACTTGGATGTCAAACTGAGGTTGAAAATTCATGAATCTAAAAAAAAAAGTCTGGGTTCCTCCACAACAAATCTAGATTTAGCAACATCCAACCTGATCAGTGGCGGTTCTTCACAGGGGCCTCCAGGGGCCACTGCCCCTGTGAAGAAGCCCTTGGCCCCTGCTGTGGCCCCTGTGTCAAATTAATATTTAAATGATCAATTTATAACGATGAACAACGGAACAATTCTTACATATTTTTTGTTCAAACAATATCTCATTGTGCACAAAAGGAACCCAGAATGTGTACGTTGTATAATAGTTTAATTGTGCAATAAAAGCTTGTGTATATATATAAAAAAAGATCATTCTCACTATACTGCACTTTCAAAATAAAAAAAAAGTAATTGTGCACAAAAATGAGAAATGTCATTGTCGTGCAAAAATAATTGTTGTTGGTAAGTCTCGTTGTTTCAATCAGTGTATTTGTATCTTCCAAATATATTTAAATTAGATTTTTAAATGAGCTAAAATAAAGGTTTTGGATGCTTAAATATCATCTTTGCCGATTTTTTAATGGGCCCCTCTGATTAAACACTGGCCCCTGCTTGGCCCCCACAGTGAAACTGGTCTAGAACCGCCACTGAACCTGATGTTCCACTAATTCAACTCTGAGGCCCCGTTTACACGAGGACGCTTGCGGGTAAAAACGACAAAATATTTTATGGGAAGTGCCTTTCGTTTAGACGGTGACGGCGTTTTTGGGGCTTAAAGACGCAAAAATCTGAAACCACCCTCCAAAGTGTAAAAGTTAAATCCTCTCCTCCGTAGCGTGTCGTCTACACTGACAAGACACAAAACTCTGATCTGATCTGCTCACGTCACGTATGTGTTTACGTCACATACATGCTCCAGGACAGGAAATAAAGAAACGTGGGATTATTTCCATGGTGGGACCTTCAAGCTGCTCTGGCAGCTCTAATAAACTTACAGGAGTCTTTCCACCAAATGTCCAGGATATGTACAGATAGTATTAGTGAACAGAGAAGGATCTGGAATTACCTCCATCACATTCTGGATGCAGCGATTGGTGGGAGGAGCCAGACGGCTGTGAACGAGACCTGGGAGATCTAGTGATGGAGGAGAACTTTGTGGAAGGAGTAGCTGATGAAAATGTGTGGTGTGAAAACTTCTGCATGCCCAAAGATGCTCTTATGGCTTTAAGTGATGCCGCCTGGCTGCATACAATACAATTTCACACACTTTTGCGTCACCGTATGCAGCAGATTTCCTCCCGAAAACGCTCGTCTAAACGAGGAATAAAAAGTGAAGACGAGACGCCACTTTTGCGTCTTCTGTTCAGACCGTCCTTGTGTAAACGTAGCCTAAAAAGTATGGGTTCCTCCACAACAAATCTAGATTTAGCAACATCCAACCTGATGTTCCACTAATTCAACTCTGAGAGTGTGAAAAAGAAGACTACACTGATGCTTGCATAAATCCATAACCGTCAAATTGAATTTCACACTTGTGACACACGCGCCCCAGAGCTACGTTAGCTTCATGAGCAGACAAAGCACAGCAATCAGCAACTGACAGCTCCAAATGTGTGTCAATGAGGAATCTGGAGGTGCTCTGATGATGAAGCGCTCGTCTAGTGTGATCTTAAATTTAGGTCTTAATCTCAGATCTGCTTATCAAAATGATCTTGTGCCATAACTGGGTTAGAAAAATACAGGAAATACACTTTTGAGACCCAGTTATGATGCCTTACGTGAGGCACGGTCACACTAAATCAAAAGTTTTCTGTGAAATCAATTTCCTTTCTCTCACTGGTGTAGTAGATCTCAGGGTTTTTGTGGTCCTGTTCAACTTGGTTAACCCTTTGATGCACAACATGGGTCAAAAATGACCCTCATTCATTTCCCATGTTAGTTATTTAATGCTGCTGTGTGTTTCTGTGCTCTATCTTTTGATATCAACTTATTTTATGATTGAATATTCTAAATATTCTTTAACTATTTTGTTTTTGATAACAACAGATCATTAGTTTAATTTTGCTTCTCATAATTTATGAAGAAAAAAAGTTTTTGTATTATTACATAGATAACTACTTGGCTAAGTAGCTTGCTAAGCTAACTACTTAGCCAAGAAGTTAGCTAAGTAGTTAGCTTAGCAAGCTACTTAGCTAAATACTTAGCTAAGAAGTTAGCTTAACAAGCTACTTAGCTAAAAAAAAATGGATATCGCTCATTTTGCACCCATGTTGTGTATTAGAAGAGTAGTGACAGAAAAAGGGATTTTATTCAAAAATTAATAAAGGAAAACATAAAAATTAGGACTAACTAATTGAGGAAAACCTGGAATACTGAACGATGAATTATTGCAAAGATATAGAACATAAAAACTCTGTCGGGTCATTTTAGACCCATGTTGTGCATCAAAGGGTTAACTCAAATAAGACCTTAACTGGACTGATAGTTACCCTGTACATTTAAAGTAAGACAGGTGTCCTTACCATAGATCTTCTGGATGCCCAGCAGGTCGTCCATGGGCAGTTTGAAGTTGTCCGTGTCCATGTACTGGTAGAAAGGAGCCATGATGGCCGTGGGGTCGTTGGAGTGTTCCAGGCCCAGCGCGTGGCCGAGCTCGTGGACCGCCACCAGGAACAAGTCGTTACCTAGAAACAGAAAAAGAGAGAGCAGTCTGTTACTGCTGTGCTTAAATTCAACATTTGTCAGTAGCATTTATATCTCTCACTAATTGCGCCTGTTTCAGTTGGAGAAGGCAGTGAGACTTTTACACTGCAACGCCCTTTAAGGGGAAAGTTTAGGCTAGTTCATGTTTAGGAAATAAAATTGCCCATTTAGGGTCCTCTAAACCAGCTGTTCTCAACCTTGGGGTCGGGACCCCAATTGGGGTCGCGAGATGATTTCTGGGGGTCGCCAAATCATTTTGGAAGTCAGCTCTGTCTCCACTTTGTTAAAGTGTTCATGTGTTTTAGTCTTTTTAGTCACTTAATGTCTTTTTTTGGTCATTGTGGGTTTTTTTTTGTCATTTTGTGTCTTTTTTGGGTCATTTTATGGTCAATTTGTGTCTTTTTTGGTAATTTTGTTTCCTTTTTTGGGTCATGTTGTGTCTTTTTGGGTAATTTTGTTTCTTTTTTGGGTCATTTTGTGTCTTTTTTGGTCATTTTCTGTCTTTTTTGATCATTTTGTGGTCAATTTGTGTCTTTTTTGGTCATTTTGTTTCCTTTTTTTGGACATTTTGTCTTATTTTTTGGTCATGTTGTGTCTATTTTTGGTAATTTTGTTTCTTTTTTGGGTCATGTTGTGTCTTTTTGGGTAATTGTGTTTCTTTTTTGGGTCATTTTGTGTCTTTTTTGGTCATTTTGTGTCTTTTTTGATCATTTTGTGGTCAATTTGTGTCTTTTTTGGTCATTTTGTTTCCTTTTTTTGGACATTTTGTCTTATTTTTTGGTCATGTTGTGTCTATTTTTGGTCATTTTGTTTCTTTTTTTGGTCATTTTGTGTCTTTTTTGGTCATTTTGTGTCTTTTTTGGTCATTTTGTGTCTTTTTTGATAATTCTGTGGTCAATTCATGTCTTTTTTGGTCACTTTGTTTCCTTTTTTTGGTCATTTTGTTTCTTTTTTGGGTGATCTGAACTGTGTGTGTGTGATTCTGTTCAGTGAGCGGGGGTCGAGGACAACATGCATGTTAAATTGGGGGTCGCGACTCAAAAAGGTTGAGAACTACTGCTCTAAACAATATGCATGGGAACATATGTGAATATGTGTGTACGAGCATAGATAATCCACTATTCATGCACCTCATGAGTGGATTATGTAGCGAGCCACAGCCGCTGATGGGACATATCACAAAGGCCTGTACACATATAAATATACAAACACACCCTCCCCCTCGCGGAGCACAGAGAAGCCAACGCTCTGTAATTAGTCTGGAGCTGTGGTAAGCCGATGACTACACTGGGTTGACCTTTTGACTCAAAAGCCCTACGTGGCCGCCAGCCAAGCCCCAACCCAATCCCAACTGTATTAGGTTTGGATATTTGGGATTTAAAGCCGCCCCTCCGTGTCCCATTCAAGTTCTTCAACTTACGTCACTGGCAACCAAAACAACAACAGAAACCACCCCCTCTCTCTGATGTTCTGCCAATGTGTCCAATCCAACCCATAAAGAAACTCATCATCATTGTTGAGAAACTCATGGGCATACAATTAGGGTTAGACTGCTGTGTCTTATGTATAATTTATAATAGTACACTGTCTGTCTGTGGAAAGCTATTAATGTGATTCCAAGGAGACATCTACCGCTTCAAAATAAATAATGTACTTCAAAGAAGACCCTTTTTTAGCCTTTCAAGAAGTCAATGTTCTGTCAAAACCAGGAGCAATCCAAATGCAAATTTAAACCGAATTTTGGGAAAATCAGCGAAAAACATGAACAATGCTTCTTTCTGCAATTGAGCATTACATGTGCAAAAAAAGGTAGATGTACACTCACCTAGGGGTGTACCATATCGTATCGTTCACGATAATATCGGTATATTTTTTTCATAGTTAAAAAAAATGCATATCGTGATATTGGCAACATTCCTACTTCTTGATGTAGTGGAGTAAGGTTAACATTAGCTAACAATTAAAGTTGTTTTAATCACAAAAAGCTACTTACTCTCTGTCGCTAAACACATGCAGCTTTCAAAATAAGAGCATGGTGTGTTATCAGAATCCACCACAGAACTTACAAGAAGACTGTCAAAATAAGAGCCTTAAATAAAACATACAAGAACCTTTATTCTCCTTTACAAAATGTAATTAAAATATTCACCTGGAACCCCTAAATGGTTATTTTTATTATTTTCTCATACATTTTTTTTTTATATGGCAACTGTTGAGATTTGCACTTCACACTACATTTTAGATTTTTATTTATTTATACAGACTAAAAAAACACATTTTCTATATCTTTTTAAGTATTTCGTAATATCGACAAGAATATCGTTATCGCAAAAATAGCCTGAAATATCGTGATATTCTTTTAGGGCAATATTGCCCACCCCTACACTCACCAAATTATATTTTGCCATTAAAAACATAAATGTAAAGACCCTAATCGCGGGTAACAAATATGTTTTTTTCAATAGGAGTTTGGAATTGGACTGGTCAGCTGTCTTGTCTGTTTCAAGGTTGTCCCTTCTTTGCTTACCCCGCTGCCATCAGTCTTCAGTTTTACCTTTCTCGCTCTTTCTTATCACACCGAGAGACTCGACAGGAATGCAAAAAAAAAGCATCACTTATTCATTGCAATTCCTACTAAAGCGAGGCACTTATCTGCCGCAAATCTATCACATGAATAAGGCATCAGCAGATACCGACCATGATTCAGATCACTTCTTAGCACATACAGTACAATGCTTAGGATTTTACAGACCAGACTACTACAGAGAAATGGCCTAATTGGAACCTCATGGAAGATATTTGACTGTATAAATGTCAGTAAGTCTTCATAAGGTTGATGTAAAAGCCTCCATTGCATGGGCGTAAAAGGACAGATTTAATATCGAGGGTTTTGCTGAAGAAGCTCGACTCTTCAGCCAAATTCTACCAATGAAAATAGATGGCTTATAAAAGTACAGAAACCGAGGGAAAATTTATGCAAGCTTGTAATATTGAACAAGTGTCTGGAGATAAGAGTTTATAGCAAATAAAGAGAGGCGCAGAAGAGAAGGGAGATAAGGAGGCGAGAGAAATGGCTCAGTGAATTAGGAATAACTGGCAGAGGAAACAGGGTCACTCCTCTCAGCTCCACACTCGTCTTCAGGCCATTTCCTGTGATGGCTGCGGGAGCAGGCCAGTTAAAGGGCTCAATGAAGCAGTTTCAAACATCCAAATACTTTTACATTGTCAAAATTAACCATGGTACAAATGCTTGTGCAACAATAAACTGTTGACACATTTAAGTACGGGTACAGAAGCGTTTTCTGAAGAAAGAAGGCATCATTTTTAATGACTTTTTGAATATACAAACTCATCTATCTTAATACCTCGGCTGTTGAAATATAATGGGAGTCAATGGAGGCTTTAACCTCCTGAGACCCAAGCTTTAGTTTGGTAAGTATTGTTAGTTTTTCCTAGATATTTAGGATTAGTAGGACATGATAAGTTAGGGGTGGGCAATATGGCCCTAAAAGAATATCACAATATTTCAGGCTATTTTTGCGATAACGATATTCCTGACGATATTACCAAATACTGAAAAATATATGGAAAATATGATTTTTTTTAGTCTGTATAAATACATAAAAATCTATAATGTAGTGTGAAGTGCAAATCTCAACAATATATAAATACATAATTACAAAATTACATACAAAATTTATATATAAATAATATATATAAATTTTGTATAAATACAAAAAATTTTACTCTTGACTCTTGAGTATGAGCAAATAATAAAAATAACCATTTAGGGGTTCCGGGGGCATATTTTAATGACATTTTGTAAAGGAGAATAAAGGTTCTTGTATGTTTTATTTAAGGCATTTTATTTTGACAGTCTTCTTGTAAGTTCTGTGGTGGATTCTGTTAACATACTGCTCTTATTTTGAAAGCTGCATGTGTTTAGCGACAGGGAGTAAGTAGCTTTTTGTGATTAAAACAACTTTTACCACTACATCAAGAAGTAAGAATGTTGCCAATATCATGATATGCATTTTTTTTGTATTTATTTATACATTCTCTGTATCTTTTTAGGTATCTCCTTATATCTTCAAGAACATCGTTATCGCAAAAAATGCCTGCAATATCGTGATATTCTTTTAGGGCCATATCGCCCACCCCTAAGGGCAAGTAAAAATTTACCTCGGGCAAGATTTTTTCTCAGCCACTTGCCTGAATGAAGTAGAAAAAAACCCACTGACCCTGTTAGAGCGGTACCAGTGCAGGTTCTGATACTACATATGCTCTGGTAGCTGTATGAGTAAGAGGAAGGACTGTCTGTCTTTTCCCATCTATGTCTTGTTATATCCCTCAATCTTGAGTCAGCCTTTCTGCCTCCCGGGGCCATTCGAGGTCAGTGTTGTCACTTTGTTTCGGTTGCTTATGTAAGTCACGCTGTGGTAAACAGGGACGTCCTGTTGGCCCCCGGGGCCACAAACAAAGCCAAGGAGGGTTGTACTGCCTGGCTAATTATCAGCTGGACGGTATATACAGAACCTACACAGAAGGATGGTAGAGAGAGGAAAGTGAGGAGAGAGAGAGAATGAGACAGACAGCGAATGATGAAAGAGACAAAGAGGTAATGCGAGGGGATAGTGTACAGGAGGAGCCAGACGATGGCGAGAAAAAAAGTTATGGGAAGGAGGAAGAGATGTGTGGGAGACAAACACTCGAAAGAGAAGATAAACACAGATAAAAAAAGGTGAGGTAAAATGAGGAGAAAGGGCGTTTGGAGTGATAGCTGTGTGAGGAAATGTGGGAGAAAACAGGATGATAAAGAGAACAGAAAAAACAGAGGCAAGGGAAAACGATAAGGCTCGGGACTATTTGTTATCTTGTGAGATGTTCCAAACATGGAGATGATGAATTATACAACTGTGACCTTTGACCTTGGCATTTGTAACATCAGCTCCCTGTCAGTGGCTGTATCTCAGTCCCCAAAAATAAAGCAGAAAATAAGAGTGTGAGGGCTTCAACAGCATGATACAGTTGAAGAAAACAATGCCAGGAGATGAAATGCATTACAAAGCTGTGCAGGGTGTGTGATAACCCACTGAGGGCAACAGTTTTTTTGTTTGTGGGGGGAAAAAGAAGAAGAGACAGTCCTATATTTTTACCATAATGTGATTCATCATTTTCATCTGTGGCGTCCGCTGGTTTGGGCAAGAATTTTGCATAAAAACAAGGCATCCCAAGCAACTATTTAAATCACAAAAGCTACATTTGATGTAACAAAACAGAAAAATTCCACTACTGTTAGAAGAAGTTTTTTCCATGTTAAGTGGGCAATGATCACAGTGGTATCCTGTGGCAGCAGACTCTCTCCTCAGGGTAGGTCAAGGTTGCTGCTAATGAGATAGTGTAGCCAAAAAGAAAAAAAAATAAAGAAGGGAAGATAAAGTGGAAGAGGTGGAGGAGGAGAGTCACTGGAGATTTATGATCAGAAGTAGCGCTCTCTGTCTTTCCCCACAGGGTTGCAGTAAAGTAAACAGGGGTTGTGATTAGAAACTAGAAACCTCTACCTGCTTCTCACCATAATTTACCGGCTCCCTGCACATGCCACGGCTGCTACAGCCCATCTGCTGGCTGCAGGCACATGTGACATGGGAATACCCATAAACACACAGAGACAAACACACAGCGGCCCACAAATCAGACATGGAGCCCTGGTCTATGCTGTTCAATTGCAATAATAGCTCAGGTTGTCAGAGCAGGCCTCTCGGGGCCTGTAACCCTCTCTGCTGCTTTACTGTTTAACTAAGCGCCAGTGGTTCGCTCAATACATGACATCTGACGTCAGCTACAAGCAGGACTGGCCACTATAGTCAGGCAGCTTAGCCAAATAAAGGGGACACGTCGGACAAAAGCACCAAATTTTTTCCACATGCTCTCTATCATTATAGGTTTCAATTTTTGGTAGGAGCCACTTTATCAAGATTGTGGATCGGAGATGGCAGCCATATAAAGTCTATGAGAAACTCTATATCTTCCAAGCCAATTAGAAGGTCAATCTTGGTGTCAAAATATACATTTTCTGTGTCAAGGAATCATTTAAAGCTATTGAGAATACCACTAGATAATTATTTGATCAAATAGATATGTTAATTTTCACCCAGACTGGTAGGTCTTCAAGTGCTGCAGCAAGGAATCCTGAGCTGAAAATGAATCTATGTTCACGGGAGAGAGCAGATTAGCTGCAATGTACACTGCTCAAAAAAAAAATCAAGGGAACGCTTTAATCTCATGTCAGATCTCTAGTGATATTCTCAATAGCTTTAAATGATTCCTTGACCCAGAAAATGCATATTTTGACACCAAGATTGACCTTTTAAGTGGATTGGAAGATATATTGGTTCTCATAGACTTTATATGGGTGCCATCTCCGATCCACAATCTTGATGAAGTGGCTCCTACTAAAAATTTAAACCTATGGTGATAGAGAGCATGTGAAAAATGTTTGGTGCTTTTGTCCGGCGTGTCCCCTTTATTCTTAAATCTGGTCCTAAGCCGCCTGACTACTAGGCTGTCCACATGTTGGCTTCTCTAGTTTTCAATCCCTTATGCAAGTTTTCTGTCAGCATTCAGCTGTTCATTATTACGTTTTTTTGACCAATGTAGTGCTATCAAGAGACCAATAATTTCTCTCCATTCAGGAAAGTTTTCAAGGACCAGTGGTGGAAGAAGTATTCAGATCCCTTACTCAAGTAAAAGTACTAATACCACACTGTGAAATTACTCCACTACAAGTAAAAGTCCTGCATTCAAAACTTACTGAAGTAAAAGTACAAAAGTATCAGCATCAAAATGTACTTAAAGTATCAAAAGTAAAAGTATTCGCAATGCAGAATGGATCCACTCAGATTAGCTAGCTAGTTAGCTTTGAATTTACTGTTGTCAACATAGGGCTCATTTTAACTACTTAATATACTTTTGTGTGGTTTAATTGGTACAAATTTTAAATCTATTATGTTTTATGTTAAATCTCGACCTGAAAAGTAACTAAAGTAACTAAAGCTGGCAGCTAAATGTAGTGGAGTAAAAAGTACAATAGTTGCCTAAAAATGAAATGAAGTAGAAGTAAAAAGTAACATAAAATGGAAATACTTAAGTAAAGTACAAGTTCCTCAAAACTGTACTTAAGTACAGTACTTGAGTAAATGTACTTAGTTACTTTCCGCCAGTGTCAAGGACACAACAACCCCTGAGACCTTAACTCCATGTCCACATCTTGACCTAGCGAAAGTCAGCTAACAAAGCTATAACAACCTCCAATTGTACAGTGGAGGATGCCCAGCAGAGTCTGACCATTTCCAACTCCTTCACCCTTTCTTTAGAAAACACAGCGGAGACTGTTACTGCTGTTATCTCATTGCTGTTGTTTTGCCGTCCAAGTCGAAGCAAGCATAAGCACTCTCTTTGTCCCAGAGGATCTCAAATGTTTCCCATTGTTCTGCTCCTACAATTCCCTGGGTGGCTGAGACTGCACTTTCAGGAATAGGCTTGGAAACACACGGTGAAGTAGATGCAGAAAGGGCTTGCTTTTCAAAAAAGGGGTTAATTGCTATTTCAGGAATGTTCCTGAAATAGCAATTAACCCCTTTTTGAAGTTTAAACCTTTTTGGGCAGTAGGGCAGGGTTTCTTTGAGCTTTTTCTTTCATGCACAACCTCAGTGACATTGAATAAAAGGGCACACACCACAAATCAATTTGAACATGAAAAAAGCTGGTGGAACTGGAGTGGAGGAATAAAGATAAATATTTACTTAGAATATTATTGGTGGCCTGTAAGAAATCAATAACAAAGAAATGTCTGAAGAGGGAGGCACCTAGTGCAGATGGATGGATTGATATTGTGTACAGTATCTTTGTAATGGAAAGAATTACTTTTAATTTAAGAACACAAAAAGAGGTATTTATTGAAAATTGGCAAAAATGGATTACGTATGTCTCTACCATAAAACCGGATTTCAGGTAATCTCAGATTGGACGATCAGAGTACTTTCATTTCTTTGTACCTTTCCACTTTTTATTTTATTTTATTTATTCATTTATTTTTGGGTGTTTTCCAATCCCCCTTTTGTACAATTTGACTTTTTCCTTTGATATTTTCTGTATTTGTCTATAGGTCTTCATGTTGATTGTTTGTTTGTTCATTTCAAAAAACCAATAAAAAGTAAATTACAAAAAAAGAAAAAAGCTGGTGATCCTGCTGTTCCTGACACTGGCTGAGGGCTCAACAGTGGAGAGGAGGAGAAGGAAGGAAATCAGCTGCTCTCCACTATCTGAGGTGGAGTTCTGTTGTTTCTGTGTGCCGGCACGTCATCAGAAATCAGAACAACGTTCACCCTGAAGGAAGCTGGAGATATGTGAAGTCAGTAGGAAAAGAACAGAGTCCAAAGAGGCAGCATTGAGAGCTCTAGCCATCCAGGAGTGCTGTGCTGTACTGACAAGCTGCCAGAGAATCTCAGCCCAGGGGTTCAGTGCCTGGCTCAGAGGGCCCCGGGCACACAGGGCTCGGCTGGCTGTCAAAACAGAGCTGTGTGCCTGACTTGACAGAGTGACCATTGTGAAGAATGCAGCCAAAGTACAATGGCTGCATTCTGCTCGCTTCACTTTCACAATCTCTATGTTTCCAACATGCCCCCACAGGACAAAACACAAGCACACAGCGTGCCATTTGGTGCATTTCACCAAGTCAACTTACAGTACAACGGGACAAGAGTTTCACATGGGAAATTCCAGGAACCAAGTTGGACTTTAATGTCTTTCCTTCTTGCTTGTTTGTTGCTGGTTGCTTAGATTAAAAACGGTGGTAGGAAACTTATTTGCAAACAATAAAAAGTTGGGTAACACTTTACAATAACCAACTAAGTGATGTTTATAGATGGTTTATATACCAATTATTAACCATTTACAAAGTGCTATACATATTTAATCGTTGAATGTTTTCAACCAATTTATTAAAGGTGAATATGAATAATTTCAAAATCATTAACACACTTAATATGGGGTTAAAATGGTATAATAAGTGCAACTATATATATTAATAAAATATTAATTATAATTTAATTGTTTGTTGATGGTAAATTGACTATAAACTTACATTAATATACCATCTATTAGCATTTTATGAATGATTTAGTCAGTTAAACATTAATAAATGATGTATTTACCATTCTAAATGGCCTATATACGGTTTATAAATGATGATTAAACATTAATAAACTATCTGTTTACCATTTATAAATGATGGTTATTGTAAAGTGTTAACAAAAGTTGTGATTAGATGTGGCACCTCTCCCCAATACTCTCTTGCTTTGACAAGTTCTCACAAACACCCCCTAATGTTAAAAGTGTGATCAATTTGTAAATTCCTTGAAAATTCTATCACGTCACACAAAAAAGATATTACATTATTTGTTGTTTTCTGTTTGGAGGACATTTGCTAAAAAATACCAGTGACGACCAGAGGAAACTATGATAAAACCCATTGCTGGGGTAGTTACCCCCAGTGTAATCTCCATAATCAGATATCTGCAAATCAATGCAGATTCTGTAGAAAACGGGACAAGATTTGGGTATCAGACACAAACCAGTTTCTGTTAGAAGTCTATTTCAAGTCAAGTCAATTTTATTTATATAGCCCAAAATCACAAATCACAGATTTGCCTCAAAGGGCTTTACAAGTTACGACACCCTCTGTCCTTAGACCCTCACAGCGGCCAGGGAAAAACTCCACAAAAAACCCTTTTAACAGGGGAAAAAGAAGAAGAAACCTCAGGGAGAGCGACAGAGAACACTGCAAAAAAGCCAACTTGTATTTTTTGGCCTAAAACAGTGATTTAAGTTGGTAAAACTTGGAAATATAAATTATTGACATTTAGGGCAATAATGTAAGTTAGCACAACAAAGGAAGCCAGTTGTCTGCTCAAAAACAAGTTGGTGAGTTGTTGTTACTTATATCTTTAAGTTGGGGTTCACAACAAGGGACAATAGTTCTGATAATTCTTATTTCTTTGTTGTGAAATTCGGTCATTAGCGAAAGCTAGCGGCTAACTGATGCTAGCGGCTAACTGATGCTAGCCGTGCTGCTTGTTACAGCTACAAGAGTAGCCATTAGCGTATCAATGCTAACTCAAAATTGTGGTCACAACATTAGCTGGCATCCATAGCGGCGTTACAATCGTGCCAGAGAAATTCAGAGTTGAGCAAACTCAAAAACAAAACTTAAAATATTTAGTTTAATTGTCCAACTTAAAATTTTATCGAAGTTTGTTGCCTTGAAATTTTGAGTTCACCCAACTTTTTTTTTTGCAGTGAAGGGATCCATCTCCCAGGATGGACAGACGTGCAATAGATGTGGTTATACAGGGCAGATAGTACTATTTGTACTGCTATTTGTAGTCAGAATAGTACTGATCAATCCCATTAGAGCAGGCTGTGGTCACATGCAGGTAAACAGTCCCATGGACAACAGAAGAGGCTGATGAAGTGCCATCTGGGAACAAACCAGCAATCGTCTCAAATGATTTAAGTACAATACAAACCAGATGTCGTCTCTCAAAACCAAATCTCCCAACAATGACCAGCGGATGGAAGAGGAAGTCTTGGCCCGGATATCAGTTCTCCAGATATCTGCTGGCCACACCGGAACACAAGAAATATTGGCTTTTGCCCCCGGTGGCTAAACGGTTATTAGACCAACACACGATGAGCTCCAAGATTTCTCTCAGTCTTAACCCTTTGATGCACAACATGGTCTAAAGTGACCCGACAGAGTTTTTATGTTCTATATCTTTGCAATAAATTATTTTCATCATTCAGTATTCCAGGTTTTCCTCAATTAGTTTGTTTTTGATCATCATACATCCTAATTTCATGTTTTCCTTTATTCATTTTTTAATAAAATCCCTTTTTGTGTCACTACTCTTCTAATACACAACATGGGTCAAAAATGACCCATATCCATTTTTTAGCTAAGTAGCTTGCTAAGCTAACAACTTAGCAAA
Source organism: Centropristis striata (assembly GCF_030273125.1). Classification (NCBI taxonomy): domain Eukaryota; kingdom Metazoa; phylum Chordata; class Actinopteri; order Perciformes; family Serranidae; genus Centropristis; species Centropristis striata. The sequence continues at coordinate 29,892,418 of NC_081539.1, read as the reverse complement.
CTTCTTGGCTAAGTATTTAGCTAAATAGCTTGCTAAGCTAACTACTTAGCTAACTTCTTGCCAAGTAGCGTGCTAAGCTAAGTACTTAGCTAACTTATTGGCTATGCTTGTTACTTAACAAGTTAGTTAGATATGTAATAATACAAAAACGTTTTTTCTCCATAAAGTATGACAAGCAAAATGGAAATAATGATCTGTTGTTATCAAAAACAAGATATTTACTTGGAATATTCAATCATAAAATAAGTTGATATCAAAAGATAGAGCACAGAAACACACAGCAAGCATTAAATAACATGGAGAATGAATGCGGGTCATTTTTGACCCATGTTGTGCATCAAAGGATTAATCAGTATAATTTACTATCCATTCAGCAACACTATCCTATAGAGAACTGTCTGTTGTTCTTCTACCCCTCCACTGTTTGCTGCCCTCTCTCTGCTCCCCTCGCTCCAGGCTGTTGACATTGGTTGAGCAACACTTGTGCTGTTGAATCTATTACACTTAATTCTCACAAGCTTGTCAGAGAACAAAAGCTCAGCTGATGGGAGCAACATATGTACACTGGAGTAATTATTTATTTACAGAGACTGCTACACACTGAAACTCTGCGTGTGGAACATTGCCAGGGATCCAAATATTGGCCGTTCCTGTGGACCCGAGGTAAATAAACCAGCAGAAAGGAGGAAAAAATGCTGCCAAGGAAAGGACATCCTTTATTCTTGTCATGTTTATCTCTGTGCAGCACCTGTGAACGAGACGGGGATGTGTGTACGTTTTCATTTGTGATCATTAATCATTAATAATGCATTCACACACCCTTCTGCAGCTGTGTCTATGGACAGAGCCAACAGTAATGTTACTTTACCACAGAAATGCCTGAGGAAACTTTGGAAACTCAGCTTGTAGCAGTACTCTAGTACACACTGCAAAAAAGCCAACTTGTATTTTTTGGCCTAAAACAGTGATTTAATTTGGTAAAACTTGGAAATATAAATTACTGACATTTAGGGCAATAATGTAAGTTAGCACAACAAAGGAAGCCAGTTGTCTGCTCAAAAACAAGTTGGTGAGTTGTTGTTACTTATATCTTTAAGTTGGGGTTCACAACAAGGGACAATAGTTCTGATAACTCTTATTTCTTTGTTGTGAAATTGGTCATTAGCGAAAGCTAGCGGCTAACTGATGCTAGCGGCTAACTGATGCTAGCGGCGCTGCTTGTTACAGCTACAAGAGTAGCCATTAGCGTATCAATGCTAACTCAAAATTGTGGTCACAACATTAGCTGACATTTCATAGCGGCGTTACAATCGTGCCAGAGAAATTCAGAGTTGAGCAAACTCAAAAACATACTTAAACTTAAGCTTAAAATATTTAGTTTAATTGTCCAACTTAAAATTTTATCGAAGTTTGTTGCCTTGAAATTTTGAGTTCACCCAACTTTTCTTTTTTTGCAGTGCAAGCTGGTAACAGACACCTACAAACCCAAGGATAAAAAACAACCACAGATCTGATAAACATCTTCAATAATGCGTCAATGTGGCCGAGATAAACATATTTGCAGATAATCACTATGGACCCTTCTTTGGTCATTAAGATTCTATGCAAAGTTCAGCAAACAAGTGATGACCAACCAACAAATCCTCAACTTTTACAAATGCATGGCTTGTTATTTCTCTGGAAAATAGAGAATGCTCACTTCTTTTCTGCATGTGCCAACTGATATTCCTGCCAATGCAAAGTTATAATGGCAGTGGAAAACATGAATATTGAGTGAATAGCTGTTAAAATGGTAGTGCTGAAAGAAGTTAAAGTATTTTTTCCTTTAACTAAGGCTTAAACTTTTACCACTGACACATAGACTGACATTTCATATGTTTCTCTTCAACTCCTTTCATCTATTACTCCTTTTTCTCAAGTGACATTTCAGCTACTTTCAGCGTTTACATCAACAGATAATTTAACTGCTTTAATCTCTCTTCAACTGATGTTTCTCCTTTTAATGCTTGCACTTGGACTGACACGTCAAACCCTTTCAGGTCTCTTTGAAAAAACATAAAACAACATAAAAATTCCCCCAATTTGTTCATACACAATTCACTCAAACTGCTTCCAGTGCTTACACTTTAGCCAGAGCCATTATCTTTCAGTGTCAGAATTATTATTTCAACATTCAACAAAAAACATTCAACTGTAAAATCTGAGCAGTGAGAGCACACAAATCTTCTCCACCAAATAAAACACTTTTCTGTCTTTTTGTGGTGCAAAAAAAAAAATTCACTGCTTTAAAACTGTTGCCAAAAACCCCTGCTTGCTTTTATGACTGGATCAAACGGATCATTGTTAGGTGAGACTTTCTTCCCGGATGCAAAACTACAAATGTGATATTTACAGACAACCGCTGCCTTTGTGGATGTGTCACAGACTTTTCTAGCCTGAGGTCTTTATTTACGGCGGTTACGAGTGACTGTCTGGGTTTGTAGCAAACACATTTTCATTTAATGACGTAAATAGAAACAAAGGGTGAGGGTTTTATTCAAGTCTGAGCAGCTCAGTGGGTCACTAGTGACTCAAAGCAGCCTTGAAGATTCTAAAAATGTTCCCTTTGAAATGAATAATATTGATAATAACATGACTAATTCTGTTTTCTGATACAAAAACAGATCACACATCACTAAATACAAAAGTGATATTCCTTCAAGAGTGATAAAATATGCGGTAACACTTTCTATGAAGACTACATCTATAGTGCATTATGAGCGCATTCATAGTGAATTATAATGCTCATTATAATCAATCATAATGCATTATGACTGCACTCATAAACACATATAAAGCTTCATGATGCACTATATCAACAGTTATAAATATAGCTTATAATGACTTATAAATCCAAGTGTCTTATGAGTGCTCTTGACTGGTTATAAACTACAGGCTGACTGATGAGGCTTATAATGCATTACAACTACTCATACCCCTCTATACACACACCTCAACAATCAATTGTTATAAGGACTCATAGGATGCCATAAGTATAAATAAATGATCAATGTATGCTTTAAGTAAAGTGAGGTTCATATAGACGCATCTATAATGCAGTATAGCTAATCATGATGTTTCATTGTTGGCGTTAAGTAAAGTGTAACACATTTTCATGCATTTAAAAGAAGCTATGCTGCATCATAAGTCATTTCGTCAGATACTATAGCTTCTTATGTCATAATGCATTATGATTGATTATAATGAGCATAATAATTCACTATGAATGCGCTCATAATGCATATAAGTATAAGTATATAAGTATATAAGGATGCCATAAGTATAAATAAATGATCAATGTATGCTTTAAGTAAAGTGAGGTTCATATAGACACATCTATAATGCAGTATAGCTAATAATGATGAATCATGATTCATCATGGTTAGCTATACTGCATTATAGATGCCTGTAGTTTATAACCAGTCAAGAGCACTCATAAGACACTTGGATTTATAAGTCATTATAAGCTATATTTATAACTGTTGATATAGTGCATCATGAAGCAGAGTTATGAGTGCAGTCATAATGCATTATGATTGATTATAATGAGCATTATAATTCACTATGAATGCGCTCATAATGCACTATAGATGTAGTCTTCATAGAAAGTGTTACCAAATATGCATATTCTGCAGGGCTGTTTACACTTTTTGTTTGCTAAGGATTATGGGTACGAGGTTATGAAAGCATCTGACTGACTGGTGGGAGGGCGAGCCTCCCCAGGTGCGCAATTCGTGCGTGTGTGCTTCTGAGAGTGTAAGTGTGTGTGTGTGTGTGTGTGTGTGTCGGCGGAAGAGAGTACTGGCGCCCACGTGGAAGTTGATGCTGCTGTCAGTAGGCGGCCGTCTATTTCTAGTGGCAGCCTGGTGGGCAGCAACGCATGGTGGTGATAGCTCTGCTTTCTTTTTCTCCGTTTCATTTTCTTTGTGAAAGTGTGAAAGCAATTACTTAAACCCCTTATCTTTCTCAAAAGTTGGAAATTAAAATAACCTGGTGTGGAACTAAAGATATTCTGTGCACACAATACAGAAGTTATTAAAGTATATCGCAAATTTAAACAAAAGTATATAAAAAAAAAACACTTAGTAGCCATTATCTCACACCTGTGCCTTTGTCAGAGCTAATAATCAAATAAAAAAACCTGCATTTTCAGATAAACTTTGGCTTTCTGCCCAAAACAATAACTGCACCTCAGCCCTTCCTGTTACTTGCAGCTTAGGCTTTAGTAAAGAGCTTACACACTGCTGTATTTTATTTCCCTCTCTGGGTCTTTAACTTAAGTCACCACCTGCCAGAGCTGCAAAGTCTGAAATCTTCAGCTCCAGATTTGCACCATAAAACAGTATGGCTCTATTGATTTACTATATTACTAGCCAACATATTTTCTCACACAGGTTCAGCCGAACATTTCACTGATCCTCTCGTCACCATCTGCCGGTGCTGCAAAGTCTGAAAACTAGCTCCACGTTTGTACCATAAAGCAGTTTTAATCTGGTTATTAATTTGCTGTAGCGCAATTCATGTTGCCCCATTCCATGCCTACAGCTTTTATACCAAGCGGAAAAAATGGCAAAGGATAGCTGCTTTGAACAGGCTGTGTAAAATAATAATAATAATTATTACTATTATTATTATTATTATTATTATATATACTGTTGCTGCCATTAATATTATTACTATATACTGTAATATACTACTATTATTATATTACCGGCCTTATTTATTATTATTATTATTATTACTATTATTATTATTATATATTATATTATTTTACTTGTAATTACTTTATTTAATATTTTTCATTTTATTTTTATATTGTTTATTATCTATTATTACATATTATGTTATATATATGATATACTGTACTATTATTATTATTATATACCGTCTAGTCACTATAGCATTGTTGCCATCATATCACCAGTTTAATTATTACCTTCATCTTGCCAACCATCCTACCAACTGATGTTCTTTTTTTAACTTCTTAAGTGTCCTTGTTCTATTCTGTGCTTTGTTTTCTATTGTTGTTTTTATTTTATAATATATTTGTTTTCTATATTTCTATCTATCTATCTATCTATCTATCTATCTATCTATCTATCTATCTATCTATCTATCTATCCATCTATCTAAAAAAGGGGCTACAGATACAGGGAGCTAGACTTTTCAGTACTGGCTTAATAATACTGAATACTTAAATCTAACAGGAAAAGAGATTTACTGCAGTATTAAACCACTATCTCTATTCAAAAATCACATTTAGCATAATTGGTAGATCATTTGTAATTGCGTGTTTAAACATAAGACCACTTACCTGTACAGCCCAGGGCTATAACCTAAGGCTGTTGTACCATCCCATGGATGGGGAAAAAAAGATTATACATATTTTTACTAGTAAAGGGGGTTAGTTTTTCTCCTTCCCTGAATAGTGTCTGCACCAATGTTATAATAGTTTTGGATTTTTCATTAGTTTTAGTTTTAATTTCGTTGTGAATTTTTGTTTTCAAATTTCAGTTAGTTTTAGTTAGTTTTTAGAGTGAGTTTGTTAGTTTTAGTTTAGTTTTTATTTTTTGAAAATGCTTAGTTTTAGTTTAGTTTTTATTAGTTTTAGTGTCAGTTTTAGTTTTTTTGTAATGGGTTTATGCCTTCATTTCCTTTGGTTTATCCATCTCAGCCCCAATAAGGTTATTAACTCTTACAGTTTTCTGTGTTTTGTATTTTGGTTGCAGTGTAAACATCCCAGTCTCAGTAAACATATTCACCATGTGTTCCTGCATGCTGAAATAGAAAAACACTGAATTATGTATGAAAAAAGTTGACAAAGACGAAAACTAAGGACATTTGCACCATAATTTTAGTTAGTTTTGTAACAACACAATACAGTTTCTGTTAGTTATCGTTTTTTAAAAAACTCTTGTTTTTATTTTTATTTCAGTTAACGAAAATGTTTTTTCAATTCTAGTTTTCGTTACCTATAATAACCTTGGTCTGCACCAACAATATCCACTAATGAGAGTTTAGGACAGCCTGTATGTTGCCTGAGAGTCCATAGAAAGTCACTGCTGGCCCTTAAACATACTCAGTTTTATGTGATCATATCTCACAGAGACACAATGTGCTGTACATTGTAAAACATATATATATCTATTGTGGTATATAACATTGTATCTCGTATATTCATCATGTTCCCTGACATCATGTAGTGTCCCATACTGATGATCTATTACATTGCTCCCGATCATATCATAGTGTTACATCATGTAATGCCAACTGTCATACTGCAGCCTTGAGATAAACTGCCTACAAGGTAGGGAGTTCTTCCAGCAACCTTGAAATGATGTGTGTGTGTGTGTGTGTGTGTGTGTGTGTTCTTGTACTTCCTACATAGTGAGGACCAGAACACGTTTTTAACCAACAGAGTGAGGACATTTTTGCAAAGTGAGGACATTTCGGCCGGTCCTCACTTCTTTAAAGGCTTTTTTTGAGATTTCAGACTTTGTTTTAAGGGTTAAAGGTTACATGATCATGATAATTAACTGAAACTGTATTGTGTGGTTACAAAACTAACTAAAATTATAGTGAAAATGTCCTTCGTTTTCGTCTTTGTCAGCTTTTTTCATACATAATGAAGCTGGATCAGACAAAGGAAATAAAGGCAAAATTTACTGTGACCTCTTTTAATCTCCCACCCAACAAATACCCCATTACAAAAAACTACAACTAATAAAAACATTTAAAAAAATAAATACTTAACTAAAACTAGCAAACTCACTCTAAAAACTCATTAAAACTAACTGGATTTGAAAACAAAAATTCACAACGAAATTAAAACTAAAACTAATGAAAAATCCAAAACTATTATAACCTTGCAAGGGAATTCACTGTTCCAATGAGGGTCCTCACAAAGATAGAAGTACAAGAATGTGTGTGTGTGTGTGTGTGTGTGTGCGCGCGTCAGAGTTTTACTGCCTGTGTCCTCCCACTAATTCTCCTGCTTACTGTAACCAACCATCAGTACTGTCCCTACTGCCCGGCTAAACGTAGCCATGCTGGACGTCCTCAGGATTCACACATACATACACATGCTTCCAGTAAAAGATAAAGATCTGCTCCTGTGGTAAGAAAAAGCATCTGATTCTCCTCATTTATTTTCTCTAAGAGATAGGGGCAAGGCAGCGGCAGAATAGAGGAGATAGAGGGACAAAGATAGAGACAGAAGGACATTGGAAAGATTGAAGATCTTTATAGAACATGCTGCATGATGAAGGGAGGTTTTCTGAAAAGCTGAACAACCTTGAAAGAATGACAGATTGTTTAACTTTTCTGGTTTCCCCTTCAATTGAGCAAGAGCTTGAAGACAGAAACCCAAGATCAGATATCGGTTTTATCTTGTCAATATGTTAGTTAATGAGTTTGTGATGTTATAAAAAATTGTGAATAACTCATCTAATTTAAGACCCTGTCTATATGTATAACAAATGTGTATTATTCCAATTATGTAAAAATGTCCATACAATGTTGTATAACAAAATACGTCTGTTAGCCCTGTAAAGATAATAATCTGTAATCAGCAAACCGTCTATATGCAGATGACACTCTTCTATTGCTTTAATGGTACAGCTCTTTGATTGAAAATAAGAGAGATATTGCACATTGTTGTTATCTGCTGGTGAAAAGAGAGAACGCAAAAGTTTTTCTCCCAGTGCATCATGGGAGATCGGCCCATGGCGACCTTTGACCCGGGTCAGTCCTCGTCTCCATGGACACAGTTCATCACATGGATTAAAGTCCATGTAAAAATGTCCATACAATGTTGTATAACAAAATACGTCTGTTAGCCCTGTACACATAATAGCAATATTGGAAAACATCTGTTATCAGCAAACCGTCTATATGCAGATGACACTCTTCTATTGCTTTAATGGTGCCTGGACCGTCTCAGTTATTAGATTTGCACCATTCAAAGTTAAGTGGACTTACTTTCTAAAGCAGCTAGGTAGAATCAAGTTTTTACAACTTTTGAACAATCATCATATTATCTCATCCCAGGGCAGAAGTGTTGCAAAATACAATAATACAACAGAAAACATTGGGATAATATACTGAATCATACTGGGAAATGACTCTGATATAACACACATTGAATCAAAGAATGTAATGCACTGGGTTTCAGTGAGATATGTCCCAAAAAATGTATTGGGACAAAAATCTTACTGTAACTCTGCATACAGAGTAGGGGTGTGCCATATCGTATCGTTCACAATAATATCGGTATATTTTTTTTATGGTTAAAAAAAAAGCATATCATGATATTGGCAACGTTCCTACTTCTTGATGTAGTGGCGTAAGGCTAACAATTAAAGTTGTTTTAATCACAAAAAGCTACTTACTCCCTGTCGCTAAACACATGCAGCTTTTAAAATAAGAGCACGGTGTGTTAACAGAATCCACCACAGAACTTACAAGAAGACAATATAAGATGCCTTAAATAAAACATACAAGAACTTTTATTCTCCTTTACAAAATGTAATTAAAATATGCCCCCAAAACACCTAAATGGTTATTTTTTTATTATTTGCTCATAGTCAAGAGTCAAGAGTCAAATTTTCTTATATTTTAACTGTTGAGATTTGCACTTCACACTACATTTTAGATTTTTATTTATTTATACAGACTAAAAAAAAAATCATATTTTCTATATCTTTTTAAGTATTTCGTAATATCGTGAAGAATAATCGTTATCGTAACCCGAACACCTAATACAGAGTTCTGAGGACATTATTTTAAGGCCCAGAGTAAAGCTCATAATTAATTAACTAAAATAATGCCATACCACTTAACATTATCACGCAATGTCCTCTTAATGAGTGACCACAGAAACGAAGGCCCAGATGGAATAACAAAACTCAACCCAACACAAGACATTGAGGAGACTGCCACCCAGAGCACAAATTCTAACTAAAGAAAAACAAAATGACACCACTTGCAGGAATGGAACAACATGCAGACTAACTGACCACAATACGTGATAAGAAACCTAAAAAGGACCATGACAACGTCTGAATGACTGTAGTCCGACAGCAGATGGATCGACCTCGCTCTCCAGACAAACTTAACTTCCTAAAACATCGTCCAACCAACATAAGGAGACATTCTTTCCGACATTTGGAAAAATATACACTGTAATTTTAATGTCTGGACGACGGGGAGAAATGACCCTTGTCTCTGGGGTCCAGCTGGCTGTTATACATGAGACTGCCTGCTACAAAAGATGGACAGCAAGCAGGAAATATCAAGCAAATAAAGCAGTTTCTCCATTACTCTCTATTATTATTATTTCAACAGCTTTAATAATGCTTGAGACACACATCAAGCGACATGCCAACTAAACCCACTGAACTTAATGGAGAGTGTGAGTGGAGAGTGATGAGGGAGGAACAAAAGAAAAACAGAAACAGGGTGGAAAAGAGTCCACTGCTTCCTCCTCATCACCCAGTAGGAGCAGCAACCTAAAAATAAACCTGCAAGGACACCATATGCTCCTCTACTCCTCAACCTCTCTCGTACTCTCGCTGCTCCAACATCTCTGATTTTCTCCTCTCATTTTATCTACCGTATTTTCCGGACTATAAGTCGCAGTTTTTTTCATAGTTTGGCCGGGGGTGCGACTTATACTCTGGAGCGACTTATGTGTGAAATTATTAACACATTATTACCGGTATATCATTTCACATGTTATTTTCACACTAAACCGTAAGAGGGCGCTCTAGGCCGAGTATGAGGATGAGTCTGACGTAAGCGACGTAGAAGAAGAAGCGCCGCATCTTCTACCTCCGGAGTTAGCGGAGTTGTTTAAAAGTGACACCGAGGACGAAGATTTCATTGGATTTTAGTTATTTGGAGTGACACGGATGGTTTGGTAAACTTCTTAGCATGTTATTTATGCTATAGTTATCTGAATAACTCTTAATATGTTATGCTAACATACCAGGCACGTTCTCAGTTGTGTCATGTAACGTAAGCATACCATACAATTATTCAGCCTGTTGTTGCCTCTATTCTATTTTTATTAGGGACGAGCACTAACGGTGCGAGGACCCTATTGTAATTGGTCCGTTTATTATTATTCCGGAATCCGCCTTTTTGGGGCCTTTATCATATTCAAAAACTCACCATTTTTGGAATATACATAAATCTCTGCTGAAATTTACATATTCTAGTGGTCCTGGGAATGGGCGTGGTAAAATGACTCAACAGCGCCCCCTTGAAAGTCAATAAAATTCAGCCCCTCGCACAGGAATGTCGTAGAGACACGAAATTTGGTACATACATGTATCATGGCAAGACACACCAAAAAGTCTCAAGAACCCATCCCCAAAAATGTACAGGAAGTCGGCCATCTTGGATCGAAAATGGCGTTTCCTACTGTTTTTGTCCATTTCCAGGTTGCATACTTTAACGAACTCCTCCTACAGATTTTACCCAATTGACTTCAAACTTGGTCAGTACCATCACAAGGCCTTTGGGATCAAAAGTTGTATAAATCTTTACCGACGGTCACACTATGTGGGCGTGGCATGGCGCCAAAATATGGCGTCTCGCCATAACACACGAAACTGTATAACTTGACCATACATTGTCCTATCTGTCCCAAATTTCACACACGTGATTAGAGTCCAGCCCTGAACACACCCACATGTCAATATCGACACACAGTCATAGCGCCCCCTGCTGGCAACAGGAAGTAACATGTTTTACACCTACCACGAGCACAGTAGTAGGAGACATGCAATTTGGTACGCATAAGCGCCGCGTCCGATGGCGCCTCCCCCGACTAGGCGCCTCCCCCGACGGCTCCACTCTGCTCCGTCCCGTTCAGTACTGCTTGCAGTCCTAGTTTTAAATTGCCTTTCAAGATGACATGTCTGTTCTTGTTGTTGGATTTTATCAAATAAATTTCCCCCAAAAATGCGACTTATACTCCAGTGCGACTTATATATGTTTTTTCCTTCTTTATTATGCATTTTATGGCTGGTGCGACTTGTACTCCGGAGCGACTTATAGTCCGGAAAATACGGTACTCTTCTGTTTTCTCTTCCTTTACAACAGCCTGACTCGACAGAGGCTGCTTCACGTAACAAAGCCTGCACCGTCCACTGCTAAGAAGATTGATCTCCTTTCATTGTCTGCTGGTAAAAACACCCAAAATGATGGGCCGCTTTGAATGTACAATCAAGTTACAGGATTGGACATCAATGATAAAGCGTTCTGCCGATCGATGCCCGGGAGCTGAGCTTTCTCCTGCGATCATCAATCAATCAGCTGATGAATGCCGGGCCTGTCCCGACATCCCGTCCCTCAGCCAATCATTGCTCTGTTATTGAGTGCCCCACCAACTCAGAGCCTGTTATCTAATCCCTGATACCTGGAAACATAAATTCTTGGTGTATTTTTCCTCCTGGTGACTGTATGTTTTTCTAACATCTTTGGCTCATTTTAGGGGGCAAGGGTGAAGAAAATAATAAAGCCCTGGAATCTCTCATTTCCTGTGTGTACGTCTAGCTCGCATGCTGTGTTATGTTACATAGTTTTCACTGATATTACTGGAGGCTGGAGGTCCTTGAAGGCATACCAGGCCTTATAAGTCACCCTAGGGTGAGCCTGGGTGTTTGTGTACAGTCATGGTATGCAGTGGCAGTGATGAAATTTCTTTTTTTTCCTGGTGCCAAGCTAAAATCCAATCAGCCTCAGTGTGACTGAAAGTCAAAATGGAATCTGTCTTATCTATTCCTGCGAGCATCGCTTTGATTTTTTTACAAAGAAAAACAGCGGGCTGGGTCCACCAAGATGACCTTGTGATAAAGCGCGGATGAGCGTCTGCTTGTTGGTTTTTTTTTTGGTTGTTTTTTTTTGAAGAAATTGAAAACTGCGCTCCCTTTCAAAAGTGGTCGTGGCACGTTAAGCTCTGATGAAAAGACAATCTAATCATCTCAATCTCCAGTTCCAGTTTTATTCCCCTTATCCTATGTTCACAACAAATCCCTCCACAATCCTCTCTTTCTGCCCTCCAGCGCTCCACATCAACCTTTGTTGAAACATTTGTCGCTATGTTCCATCCAACATACACTACCGGTCAAAAGTTTTAGAACACCCCAATTTTTCCAGTTTTTTATTGAAAATCAAGCAGTTCAAGTCAAATGAACAGCTTGAAAGGGTACAAAGGTAAGTGGTGAACTGCCAGAGGTAAATAAAAAAAGGTAAGCTTAACCAAAACTGAAAGATAATGTACATTTCAGAATTATACAAGTAGGCCTTTTTCAGGGAACAAGAAATGGGTTAACAACTTAACTCTATGGAGTCTTGGGCTATTTTGTCCATTTTTGAATTCTTTTCATGTCTTTTTTTAGTCATTTTGTGTCTTTTTTTGGTCATTTTGTGTCTTTTTTTAGTCATTTTGTGTCTTTTGGTGTCTTTTTTGTCATTTTGTGTCTTTTTTTAGTCCTTTAGTCCAACATAAAATGTGATTTCGAATCTTTTTTTTACTTTCAAAACACTATCATGCTCAATAAAGAATTTTAAATGTTGCAAATGTGCATTAATTTCAGAGTACACTGAGACATTAAACTGCATCATTTTCAATTAAATTCTGGAAAAGTTGGTGTGTTCTAAAACTTTTGACCAGTAGTGTATATGAAAAAAAACAAAAAAAACAGATGTAATTATTTTAGAAACTCACTAAATGTTTTCAACTTATAAAAAATATTCAGCCTGAATCCCCATTTGTTGCCATTTAGCCTTTCAAAAACAACATTTTCGCTGCCATCAAAAACTGTTTTCTCTCCCTCTTGCTGCACACAAAGAGAGACACATGTATTAATAATGCAGTCAAGGAGCAATCTAACAGCACTATAAATTACATTTATATAACCCCAATTACAAGAAAATCTAATTTGGCTCTTGCACCATTATGTTGTTTTAAGCCTAAGGGCATGATTATTATTTCAGCATTATTTTATGTCTTTTTTGGATTAGCCTCCTGTCTACACATATTCATGTTGACAAAACTGATGAGCTGTATTTATAAAATAAACTTGATTTAATAATAAAAAAAAATGACTAACTCATTTTATCTGATGAGTCACTTTATTTAAATTAAAGATTTGGATTAGGGCTGGGCTATATATCGTTATAAACGATATATCGATATATTTTAAATGTGATATGGAATTAGACCATATTGCATATATCGATATAGTTCAATTTTCTTTCTTTCTTTATATATAAATGCTGCCCTTACTAGGGGTTGTCATATTTAGTTCATATAAATAAATTTATTTCAGAAAGATATTGGTCTATTTTATTTCATAGGCTATTTTTATTTAAGCTTTTAATTTATTCAAATGTGCACTTTATGGAGCTTTGATTTGAAAATAAGGTACTCCTGTTATACAGTATTTATGTTCAGTTAAATAAACAGTTTCAATAAAAATACTTGTGACATGTCATAACTGACTTTGATTGAACATTTGCTCTCACTTTGCGATAAAAATATCGGGATATATATCGTATATCGATATTCAGCCTAAATGTATCGGGATATGACTTTTGGTCCATATCGCCCAGCTCTAATTTGGATCAAGGTTTTTTTTAGGTTGATGTCTTAAAAGACAGCCCTAAATATCTGACTTTGTTCTTCTTTTCAAAGAGAAAACAGAAACACTGAGACAGAAAGAGAAAATGTTTGAGATTACACATAACAACGACCCTATCTACCTCCAGCATCGATAAACAAGTAGAACACTTAATCGAGGGTGTTGCTCAATTTTGTAAACTGAACGAGAATGTTGATCTTTTTTGTATACAAAATATGTCAAGTTCAACTCCATATTTGCCATCTGCCAGGTTCTAGATATCCAGTTTACTTCTTCTGTCATCTGTGTTCCACTTCGTTAACAAGACCAATCATGATATGAACAGAGTTTGATTATGATGGAAGAAAACCAGCAAACAATTTCCTCAAGCCAAATGTGCTTCTCTAATCCACTGCTGGAAATGTTTGTTCATTTAAATATTGCTTAAACAAATCCTTTCCCTCGACTGCAAGCTCCATTGTTGAAGCAGCACCAAAGGCTGACACACACTTTGTAGCGTACAAGAGAAAGGAGGGAGGGAGGAGGGAGGAAATGGGTAAATCCGTCAGTTAGTCTTCATAGAAAAGGATTTCTCCAAACCTCTGTGTCAAACACACTTCACTCTCTGCTGCTCTGAACTCTTCTCAGGCATGATATGCTGCAGAAAAGGTTCCCGCTCTGGGCTTTGACATGTGTGATGTGATCATGGAGGTCTATGTCAACCACAGCACTTGTTTAGTGTGAAATAGTGGCGATAACATCTGACTGAGGATGAATGTGAGATTCACGTCCCCAGAGAGCTTTCGCTGTTCTGACGCAAAGATGATGGCAGGTTCTGCAACTGTGTTTCTCTGAGACGTACCACCCACAACATGTTATGTCCTCATAATTCAGAATCTTTTGTAGGGATGCGATGTATTTCAATAATATGTATTATTCCAATTATGAATTTATAGTAGGGCTGCACGATTCTGGAAAAAATGTGAATAACGATTTTTCTGCTTAGAATTGAGATCACGATTCTCTGGCACGATTTTTTTTCACAAAATGTTTATTGCACTGATGAACTTTGACAAGGGCATAGTAGTAGTTAAATTATTGGAAGATAAATTACTTTAACAAAAATAAAAAATAAAAATGAAGACATGCAGGTGATAACAACTTCCCCCTATCATCATATGCACATCAAACAGTCTGATTTCCTTAGAACATAGAGTGTGTTGTACAGTGTTTATTGGGGCCATATCTTTGGCTAGGTGATATGTAATAGCTGCTGTGATCTCCTTATGTCTACTGGAGTTTGGTGGGTATGCCGTTGCATTGTACAAGGTTCCGGTTATTGACGTCTGTTTGTTTCTTGCCTTGTACGGCTTCATCATGCTTTACTTTGTGGTGACGTTTAAGGTGATTGTAGAGATTTGTAGTGTTGCCTTGCGGCGCCGCAACGAGGGAAAACACACTTTACAATGCACCTCACACTGCTTGTCATCGTCTGGCTGAAATCTGAAATACTTCCACACCGCCGAATGTGAACCTTTTTTGGGCACGAGGTCGGTTCGGGACGGTGGGTGACTCTCGCCACTACAGCTTGGGTTTTTTTCCGCATCCATTCAACCCTCCTTACCGGCGACTTTCCTCCGCTTTAGCTCACTCTTTCCAAAACACACAACTGCAGGCGGGCGTCCTCCACTGAATCACGTGTTAACGTAAAGATGCTTTACCATTGGTTGAGGGAGGAGGCAGCGGCAGTGCTGCGTTTGGGGGCGCTTGAAAAAATCTGGGCGATAATAGGAGCATTTGTTTCTGATGCAGCTTCAGATATAAAATACTTCAGAATCGACGTGTGTAGAAATTAGATCACGTGTATGTGCGAATCGAGATCGCGATTTTTTAACAATTTATCGTGCAGCCCTACTCTCTTCTGTATGATAAAAGCATCACATATATAGAAAGCAGATGTATGCTGTGTATCCAAGTCTCTCTTAAAATGCCATTAACTAATCCTAATAAGAAGCTCATTCTGCAGTGTGTGCTAAAAATCCCACTGAATGTAACTATTGAGTAATCCTCTATCCTCAGACGCCTGAGGATGAGTTGCAGCGTGAGCGAAGGTGCAGACAAAACACTGCAGATGCATGCATGTGTGTGTGTGTGTGTGTGTGTGTGTGAGTACTTATTAAAGACGTGTATGAGAGTGTTTATCGTCATGCAGATGGGGATTAATCCTCCAGTGTGCATCTGTGACGTCATCATACAAAACAACAACAATAACATGGACGGTGCGATGCTGGCAACAATCGCCGGGACGACGGATTCTTCCCGACAACAGCGCGTGGGGATTAGGTGTGACAGGCACCAGCAGCTTACTGGACAGGACTCATCTCCAGTGTATGTCAGTGTGTGTGTGTAGTTTTAACTTTTAAAACACAATAAAAAGGAGGGAGAGGACACTAGAGGAAAATTAGATGAGAAAGACGAAAGAAAAGCCAGACAACAGACATCATGTGCTGTTCTGAGCTAAAATTACATCATTCCCAGCTGTTGCCTACAAAGAATGGATACAGGAGGAGAGAGGAGAGATGATAGATGGATTACAAATCCTTGGAGCTGGTTGCATTGGTAATATATGGAATTATCTGCCTCTGCTGGCAGAGATTTTGAGACAATATCTAGATTAAAATGAACATCTACATGTTGTTCATATTAAAATGATGTACTTTGGAGATGTAAGCTTTCATCTGTCACAAAATATATACAATATAACCAAATTGATTTTGGCTTGCAGCTTTGCACATGGAGGATGCACTGCAAAAAAGCCAACTTGTGTTTTTTGGCCTAAAACAGTGATTTAAGTTGGTAAAACTTGGAAATATAAATTATTGACATTTAGGGCAATAATGTAAGTTAGCACAACAAAGGAAGCCAGTTGTCTGCTCAAAAACAAGTTGGTGAGTTGTTGTTACTTATATCTTTAAGTTGGAGTTCACAACAAGGGACAATAGTTCTGATAACTCTTATTTCTTTGTTGGGAAATGCAGGAAAGTGGTGAAATTCTGTCATTAGAAAAAACTGCAGCCAGAGTATCCCTATTATATCACAGGAGATGTGTTATGACATATTAAGCTGATAAAGTGATTGCACATACTGATATGTGACTATGTTTACTTATTAGTAGTAACATTAATACTTCAAGTACTATCTTATAGTTTCCTTTAGGTTTAAGAACCTATACACAGCCTCAAGGTTTTGTTATTGCTCCAAAAAACACAAAAAAACCAACACCAGTACCTGATATTTCTGGTATTTGTTGGAATAGGAAATGTGAAATTTGAAGATATATATCAAGCACAAAACACTGTCTGTGGGCAGCTTCAAGCTGCACCAGCCTTTCAGAAATTCATCTCAGTGTAACAGCAGTCATCATGCAGGAATAAGAACACCCCCCGCCACGGCCAGCAGTCAGGATTCAGCCAGTGCATGTTCATATTTTGCAAGAAAGCCAGCTGGAGAGTACGTAATAGAACTGAATGCATTATGGGATGCTTTCACAGAAGTGTGGGCCGCAGCAGGGCTGTATTAATATTGCACTGAGGGGTAGAAAGAGAGAGAGAGTGTCTGTATGTGAGTGTTGAAGGGGTGAATCATAGCCTCCAATGACAGCTGCTTCTCCTTCCTCCAAGGCGCGACAGCAGGGACGGCAACACACACGTGTGTGTGTGTGTGTGTGTGTGTGTGTGTGTGTGTGGATGCACCTGCGCTTGTGTAAATATGTGTGTTTTAGTACTTTTAACAATATGAGTTTCTATGATCATGAGGGCAATGAAACAGCAGACGCAGCAATAATTTCCTCGCGGTTATTGCGATCGTTTCCATCGTGTTATTCAACCTGCGAGAGAGATTCTCCTCCGTTCGATCAAACCACGACTCTCACAAGCCTTAAATATAGCCGTTCACAACATATTATCTAAGCCTACAAAAGCCCCACCGCTCCTACTTAAAATTCAGTCTTCGACAGCAAGTTCCTCACTTCTATTTCCAACACATAGTGCTCAACTGCTCCCACTCATCTCCTCTGCTCTCCTCTCTCCCCTTTCCTCTTCAAATGTTTTCTTTACTTCTCGCTACACTGCTTTCTCAGTCTTTCCCTCTCCGTCTCTCTCTCTTGTGAGCTCTTGAACCTCCAATATTTGTCTAGAGATACTCTGCCATTCTCTCTTATCCTCTTTTTTCACTCTCTGTTATCTCCGCTGCCTTCCTGCTACTAGCTCGGCTTTCTTCCTCTCATTTGGGTCCTTATTTCTTAAGAGTGTCTCCTTGTCTCCTGCTCAGTCATCTCTGTCATTGTTTTGACTCGTGACTCAGAAACAGTCATGACTCCTCTTGAGTTCTCGGTGGACCACGAGGCACCGTTGCCCCTTAGATTAAATGAGGAATTCAAAGAAGAAAGGCTGAAAACATCTTTTTAAATCTGAGTCACAAATTTGCCGTGCTACGATAAGCCTCCATCAGGAATTTAAACCAAGAATCCATTTAACGTTTATTCTTTTTTTGGCTCAGTTTAACTTTTCTTGTATGTCTCTTTCACAGTATTTTCCTTCCTTTAGCATGCTCTCTGCCATCTTCTCTCTTACTAAGCCCTTTCATCACCACAATGAAGGCTGCACAGGAGGTCAGAGGTCAAGCTGTAAGCACACACACACCAGTAGAGATCTGTTGGATCCCACCACAATGCTAAACAGCAACACAGCTGCTCATCATGCAACCCACACAGCAGAATGACTTACGGTCCCTGCTAAAGGCTTACACAGAGCCTGACAAGCTGTAAAGCTCCGAGGGCAAGTATTCAGCGAGGGCACAAGCTGGAGGTCTCAGCGGAGTGAGAGGTGATGTGATTACTGTGGTTCACCAATGGAGATATCTGCTGTTGTCAAAGAGAGAGAGAGGACTGAGCAAGCCTCAGCTGATCACACTTAAATCACACCAGATCAGGCTGACCAGCAAAACCCACAGCAAAACCCAGCAGGCATTACACTTTTATACATCAGACCTGCTAGAAGAGCATCAAATCTGTGCCTCAGTGAGAGGAGATGGTGGTGAACCAGAGCAGACACACAGCTCACCTAAGGGCTATATGCAGCAGGCTTGGAATTTTGCCATTTTAGGGGCATTTGGCCTTCCTGTTCACACTTATTTTAAGGGCACAAAGGCCACATGACAGGGCATAAAGGCCGTTTGGTTAAATTACGCTGGTTTTACCTTTCAGATTAATACCTTAACATTCTCATTCACCAAGAAACATTAATGCACGATACATTAAATATATTAGAAAGGACCTTTTTGGAAAATGACAAATGAACCTGTTTTGAAAAGACGGCAAATGCATATATTATGAAAAGATGGCAAAATGAATCTCCTGCCTGAGTTCATCTAAGAGTAAGGAAAGAGAAATGCCTCCTCCTGCCATAAAAAGGAACCTGCTGAGGTGAAATTTACATCAGCTAAATGTCGAGCCCTTGTTCCTGAGGTAGGGAAGACGTTAGCGCTATCCCACCTAGCTAGCTATCGCTAGTTTTCATGACGCAAAAATGTAACGTTAACGAGTCGACTTTAAATAGGCAAATACAATGGTAATTACCTATCAATAGTACTTTCTATAAAAACGTAAATGTTAAGTTCTGTCAAATACTATTTTGAATTGCCCCGCACACATTTATTACATCGGATAACACCAACTTGAGTCGCTAGTTGCTATCTTGCTAGCAATGCCCTCATAAAAGGCCAGGTTTCGATATGAGTCCTCATCAAAAGGATCACTATCTAGTCACTAGTCTCTAGTTTCCTGTGACGTCCTTTTCGGGGACGCACCAGGACACATTGGCACTTACTCAATAAAATATATGTGGTAAAATGTGTTCTAGACCACCTCGCCAAGTGGTTTGAGTGATCCGATCATAATGCGTCTTGGACCCTCATTACGGTTGTATTTGGCGCTGACCACTTCCGATCACCGAAGGCGCATTTTAAAAGTGTAAACAGGGTCATAGAGACTTTTAAAAAAGGACTAAAAACTTTCCTTTTTAGCAAAACCTTTGGTTCCTCCCATCTAGATGGTTTTTAGATTATGTATGTATGTTTTCTGTTTTTAGCTGTTTTTTTTCCCTTTTTTATCCTTTTTATAATTAGAATGTTATGCTTTTAACCTGCAGCACTTTGAGATTTCCTGTAATGTAAAGTGCATAACAAATAAAATGTATTATTATTATTATTATCATAGATCGGTTAAGGCTTTTTCAACCAAAATACTTCGACCTTTTTTATTGTTTTGACTCTATATATCATCAAATCGGCCAATCCTTTGCCCCACTCGCTGCTTTACTGAGCATTGTGCTTCTTCATGAGTGACGAAGTTCCAGGTGAGTTAACTGACCTTTTTTTTTAAAAAACATGTCTGACACCATCTTGTTTAACCCATTGACGCCTAAAACTTCCTGTAAAACCTCTGGCCGATTTTAAAATAAGCCCCTAAATCCTGAAGTTTTTCTGGGAATTCAACAGAAGTGTCAACGCTTCTACTAAATAATCGATTTTTCAGCCTCTGTAGCAGATAGAAATGAAATTCAAAAAGTATTTGAGAGCTTATACAAATACTACAAAACGACGTATCCGCTTTCCAGGCTTCAATGGGTTAAAGCCATCATTAAATGAATGCCTACCGTCATGGTTGGGGTTTCCCAATGTCCACGGTTCATCTGAGTCAAAGTGCGTGTCGCCTCCTATTCCCGGCCCTGGAAAGTAGGCGTGGGCCAGAAAGCCACCCTCTCCGTCAAAGGGCGAGCTATCGCCATGGAAACCTGAAGCGAAGATGATGGTGATGTCCACGTCTTTCTTGGTCCTCTCCAGCTCGCTGTAGGGCACAGCCTCAAAGCGAAGCGGCGTCACATTTTGCCAAACGTCAAAGGCTCGCCGAATGGCGTCGTGGGTCTCCTCCGCACCCACTTTGGGTGTCACGTTCTTTATGCTGCAGAGAAAAGAGACACCGGAGGGAAAAGTTAGACTGGGAAAACACTAGAAGTCTCTGTAAACATTTCACACAAGATTATTTCCTCTTATCATCATGCCCCAGTAAGCCTCGAATCGGGATTTCTCCTTCAACTGTCAGGATGAGAAAATCTATTGTAAATTGGTCTGATAAGACTCTTGGCTTCTCTGAGTGTTTGGTAAAATAAACGTAGTATTGAGTAGCTTATTCTACTGGATGTCCACTCAGAGGAAAAAATGAAAGATTAAAATCCAATCAGGCACAGTAAACAGCCTTTGAAGCACGAGATACGGTGGAAAAGAAAACAATACAGTCAGTTTAGTAAAACTGTCACCAACACAAGAGCTGAAAAAAAAAAAAGAGGATATGACTGCGTGTCAATCTACATGATCACTGTAAGCCCCCTCCCCAAAAAATCCATCACTATCACTGTTTTCCCTGCGTGCTGCCATTTCACGCTCATGGTGTTCGCCAACAGAGAGCTAAATGGAGCGATTTGTGAGAGAAAACAGCTGAGTCCTCCCCTGCCGGCTTTGAGTTGCTGCAGGTGTGGCGAGGACGGGACAATTTCCTGCCACTGGAATTTATTTTCTAATTAAGGATTATCAACAGCCCACTGCCTGCTGAGAGCCCCAGTCTGGTTTGGGCAATCAGGAAAACCTCACTCCACTTTATTCGCTCTCCGAAAATATCTCAGTGTCACGCTCTATTAAAATTTGGTTTCTCTCGTGGGATGGACAGATAGGTATAGTTTACATCATCCAACTTAGACGCTTGTAAACACTCTATACTCTTAGTCCGGCGGCTTAGGACCAGATTTTAGAATAAAGGGGACACGCCGGACAAAAGCACCAGATTTTTTCCACATGCTCTCTATCACCATAGGTTTCAATTTTTGGTAGGAGCCACTTCATCAAGATTGCGGATCGGAGATGGCACCCATATAAAATCTATGAGAAACAATAAATCTTCCAAGCCACTCAGAAGGTCAATCTTGGTGTCAAAATCTACATTGATTGCTGAGCAAGATCTGACATGAGATGAAAGCTTTACCTTGATTTGTTTGAGCAGTGTACATGGCAGCTAATGCTAATGCTATGTTTATGGAACATAGATTCCAAACATTTTCAACTCAGGATTCCCTGCTGCAGCACTTGAAGACCTACCAGTCTGGGTGAAAATGAACATTTCTATTTGATCAAATAATCATCTAGTGATATTCTCAATATCTTTAAATGATTTCTTGACCCAGAAAATGTAGATTTTGACACCAAGATTGACCTTCTGAGTGGCTTGGAAGATATAGCATTTCTCATAGACTTTATATGGGTGCCATCTCCGAACCAAAAATTGAAACCTATGGTGATAGAGAGCATGTGGAAAAAATTTGATGCTTTTGTCCGGCGTGTCCTCTTTATTCGGCTAAGCCGCCTGACTATCTGTGTCTTCTTATTTCTGTAGCTCAGGATCTGATGTATAGTTGATAATTTCAGTGTGTAAATGAGATGAACAGCAAAACAACTCTGTGCTTTTTCCTCAGGTGTTTCAATTAGTTTCAAGAATCTCCCTCTCCTCCTTCCATCCTGTCTGTTTCTCACTGTACTCCCTGTCACCCCCTTTTCCTTTGTTCCCTTTTCATTTTAGTTCCTCTCTGTTTGGCTGTCATTTCCCATAATAGGAATAAATATTATCAGGACGTTTTTGTCTTTTATTGCTCATCTTCTTCTGCATGGTGGGCCGACTGCTGCATTTATATCCTGCATATTAATATTGGATGTAAGCTCAGATTAATTATTGAATCAAACTCAGTGAAAAGGGAAGCATAAAGGCTGGTTATGAAATATAAATAGAGTGCCACTGAATAACCAGCGATGTTCATTTTAAATGTTGTAATTGCTTAAACCCAACCACAAACTGTTTCCATTTCTCAATCTGCTCTTTCAAGACGGACTTGCTGACAGCCGGCTCTCACTTTAGCAGAGACGTGTTTGCTTTAATTACGCTCTAACAAGTTCTGGAAAAAGTTTCACTTTCAGCTAATGATTTTCTGTTTTGACAGTCACACACAGGTATCATTAAGAAATGTAATTTATGTAATTCTAAAAGACAAGTCTACAAAAACAAAACATCAGAACTGTATTTGTTGAAAAAGGAAGCAGAGCTTTTGGTGGCAGAAATGATGGAGTAAGACATTTTAATAGTCAACAGCAGTGTGGAAGGTGGAGCTGATTAATGAATTAATGAATTAAACTGGTCTTTGTTTGGGTCATCCACTGATCACATGATGTTCTCATGATTTACAGTGTAGCTTTAATCGCTATATGCAGTTATCTGCAAATGGTTCCAGAATCGATAGGCAACAGGACAATGTTTGCATCTTGCAGGCTTTGGTTTCATGCATGTCTGTGTGGAGAGCAAAAGTGATCAAATAAAACACCAAAAACCATTGGCTACTGTCTGACAATCATGTTGTTGTGATCTAAACATGTATCTGAAAATTTGGAGCTGAAGAATATGAGTCCAACTCTTCTTTTAGCTCTGCTTTTGGTCTCCACCAACTCTTAAGGGAAATACTTGGTTCCTACACTGTAAAAAAGCCAACTTATATTTTTTGGCCTAAAACAGTGATTTAAGTTGGCAAAACTTGGAAATATAAATGATTGACATTTAGGGCAATAATGTCAGTTAGCACAACAAAGGAAGCCAGTTGTCTGCTCAAAAACAAGTTGGTGAGTTGTTGTTACTTATATCTTTAAGTTGGGGTTCACAACAAGGGACAATAGTTCTGATAACTCTTATTTCTTTGTTGTGAAATGCGGGAAATCAGTGAAATTCGGTCATTAGCGAAAGCTAGCGGCTAACTGATGCTAGCGGCTAACTGATGCTAGCGGCTAACTAATGCTAGCGGCGCTGCTTGTTACAGCTACAAGAGTAGCCATTAGCGCATCAATGCTAACTCAAAATTGTGGTCGCAACATTAGCTGACATTTCATAGCAGCGTTACAATCAAATTCAGCACATTGCAGAAGTTAGCAGAAGTAAGGATTAAAAGTTATTACAATGTAAAATTATAAGTTAGTACAATTTACAGTTGAGTTGACAAAAATCATAATTCAGAGTTGAGCAAACTCAAAAACAAAACTTAAAATATTTAGTTTAATTGTCCAACTTAAAATTTTATCGACGTTTGTTGCCATGAAATTTTGAGTTCACCCAATTTTCCTTTTTTTGCAGTGTAAACTGTTACATATTAAACTTTTTTCACAGTTTAGTTGCTCATTTTGTTTGTCTGCTGTTTCTTGCTGGCCAGCTGCCTGCTCTATTGCTAAACAGCTTGGATGAGAGCGGTAAGAACGAAGCTAAACAGTAAACTGGTGGCCCGTTAAATCAAACCAATGAGCTGGAATATGCTGAAAGCCACAACAATCCAGTTTTGATGGCTTGTTGTTGCTTGTAATCAAATTTCTTGTAAGTGATATAAATTGTGATGAATAATAGCTTAGAAATGTTGTGTCCTCCACTGTCATAAAACAAGTATGAGTAATAAGAATCTCCCGTTTCAAGATGTGCCAATACTCATGAATTACAGAAACAATCTTGCACATCAATTGAAGTGGTGTGTTGGTGCAATGGTTGGTTGTTGAGGAAGCAAACAGTCTCTGTGTGATTGGGGCCACTTATGGAGGCAACAAGAAATGGCCCTTTTGTCTTTTCAAGTGTCTATGTAGAGCAGATAGAGACTTGCTAAGTACAAGACAATTTCAAATCAATATCAGCTGACCCAGAGAGTCTGCAACGGCACAAATGTTTTCCCTGAGATTTTGATAAAGAAAAAATGTTGTAGTACCTTGAGGGTTCTCATGAATACACGTCCTCGTCTAGCTCTGTCTGAGGTTACAATGAAACGCCTTAGCAGCAACTGTGGCCTCTTGAGGAATACAAAGATGGTTTCATTTGATTCTATTACCCATCTCACTTTATGTGTGTCCTATTTTAAGGGCAAGAGAGAAACATGTGCAGGGAGAGGCTGCAAAACCACAAATGAAAGAATCCCGTGCCTGCTCTGAGGCCATATAAAATATTAAACTCCATGTTGTGAGGTGATAATGATTCCGGATGCAACTCATGTGCTATAATAGTACCTGCATGCAGGGAGAACTGTAGGGATGCCAAAGCTAATTAGTGCCTCCCCACAGCAACTACTGTATGTGGGTACATGGAATCTAGCACACACCTGGGGCGGCCATGCATTTCTTATATTCTCCAAATGCCAGAGTTGTTTGGGTTTTTTTACAATTATTTTTGGACCTTTCAGCTCATAGTCTGGAGAATGAAGAAGGTTTTTTAGGTAAGAACGAGTGACTTCAGTCAAAGACTGAAAGAGGAAAAAAGCTACATTACATATACATTACATTATTTATCTTTATCAGTCTGTTTAAACACATATTACAGAAACAATTACTATTACAGAAAACCAAAAAATATGCCATTTAATTGCAGTTTCAGATTTGTTTTGGTGTCTATTGGAAACTAGGGCCACCTCACTATTTGATTCGGATTCAGAGAGCTACAATGCAGTTATTAAGAGATCTCACCAAGCTCACAGCATTGTGATAACCCATGGGCAAAACATAAAATAACAGTCTAAATCAGGGGTGTCAAACTCAAATACACAATGGGCCAAAATTTAAAACTTGAATAAAATTGCGGGCCAACATTGAACAAATAAACCTTTTAATATATACCAGACATGTTTTGCTTTAACATTAAATATGGAACCAGCAACGCTTATAAACATACAATATATAACTAAATAGTGCAGACATGCAAAATCACATTTCAAATAAAAAACACATCAATGTCATTAATTTATTAAATAAAAATTAAATAAAAATCGTATGCCTCTTTTCTATTTGCATCCTTCTGATTTAGTATCAAAATAAAGTTTTTCAATAAGGTTAATACATTTAAAAATAAAATAACAATAATAAATCCAGTATTAGCGGTAAATGCGCCGTATAATACTGGCGGGTCAGCTTTTATCGTACAATAATAATATAATAATTTGATATTGGCTCGCGGGCCAAATAAAATTACACTGTGGGCCAAATTTGGCCCGCGGGCCAGAGTTTGACACCCCTGGTCTAAATCATGTATTCTTCAAGATGAATCTACATGGAAATGCGACACACGATACTGGTTATGGATGTCTTTAGATAATAATAAATGTGCTACATTCTCTAACTATCTCCATTGCACCGATTTGAGTTAAAAGGAGCAGCTGCAGGCACATCTGACTGCTGACTGGAGGCCAGGCACACATCCATGTACAACACACACACACACACACACACACACACACACACACACACACACACAAGCACACACTCTCAAAATGCTCCCATCCTATTACATAACCCTAATCTGTCAGAGAGCACCCTCTGCTTTCCACTGGGGTTTCCTCCTCTCCTCTCCTCAACTCTCAGCTCATCTCTTTCTCTCTGCAGCTGCTTCTCCTCCATCACCCTCTTTCCTCCACCTATCTACTGCTCCACTCTTCATCAAGCCTGCTCATTTTCTTCTTTTCAAATCTGTGCTGTCACATGACGAACCCAGCACTCATGAAACAAGTTGCAAAACCAATTCCAGTGTAATTTATTAAAAAGAAAAAAAATGCATGAAAAAGGCATGAATCTGGACATCTCAATGATATACAGTCCTACTGCAGCTGTAGGTCCCTGATCCACTAGATTATATTCCACATGTAATGCTGCTTATACATTTATCCTCGGGGCAGAGCAAAATAAAAAACAAGCCCACTTCTTGGGGATTATCCCATGAAACATGGAGCTGAGGGCGATGGTATAGTATCTATAAAATATTACAGAAACTGGGCTACTGACCTCACTAAATCAACAGGGAAATATTATATAACAAGTTGCCCTATACATTATTAATCATGTAGCTGAATGCCAGAAACTGTGCTTGTGAATTATGAAATTGGTGATCAGATCCGTGGTACATGTACGGCTCTTACATTTACACTCTTTTCCCATTTGTGCTGCATGTTCTGAGGATAAAGCTGCTTCTTCTACAGTCTGAGCTTTAACGAACATGCTCCATGTGTAGTTATTGTCGTGGCTTAAAGCAATATTGAACTTTGGTTTGCCATTTGTATAATGGTTTTCCATTATATAAGTCAAAATATTGTGTTCAGCAGTTGCTGCCCGAGAGGGACTCGGGAAATGTTTAAGCATAAAGCTGATTGACATGAACTATACGGTCAAAAGTTCTACCAAGATTTCAGTTTATAAAAAGGCTGCCACAGATGCAATAAAGGCAGATACAGAGGATAAAATAGAGCAAAGACTGCATGAAAAAGTGGTTAATTTTCCATCCCTCTCAAAGGAATGTGTATGCTAATGAAAAAGGTCAATGACACTGAAGTCCTGTTTGTGTTACATGCCTCTGTCTTTGTACTGTACTGTATAGTCTAGATGGATTTCAGAATAAAGGCCTCCTATAAGAAGTGAGGAGCATTTATGGGTACAAGTCAGGAACCGGCCTACCTTACATATCTCAAGGGTGCTGAGTCCAAAAAAATGGTTCCCAAGCAAAATTTTGAGTTTTTGACCTTCTAATTTGTATATGAAATGGCCAATTGCCCATCTTGCACAGTCGTTGGACCATTTCCCCTTAGTTTTATTGTAAGTAGGTAATCAAGATGAGGAAATTAAGTTTCTGGATCTATAGTCTAGGGTCAGAGCAAGGATATAGTGGAGGCTCAGTGTCTTTTTTATGTATATATATGTATGCAAAATACCAACTGGAACATTTAAAAGTGATATTGATTGAATATTTATGTCGGCCTTAAAAAAAACACCCAAATAATGTTTAATTTCACCTTAAAAGTTGGTATTTTGCATATATCAACGTCCAACGACTGAGCAAGATGGGCAATTTGGCCGCCATATTGATTTGCAAATGAGAAGGTCAAAAACTCGAAATTTCGCTTGGGAACCATTTTTTTGGGATTCAGCACCCTTGAAATAAGTAAAGTAGGCCGGTTCCTGACTTGTACCCATAAATGCTCCTCACTTTCACTTTTTGGACAATTCCATATAGACTAGTAGGAGCATAGTGAGATACCGGATGTCTTCACAACTTAACAACAGCCCTGTTGATGGGGGAGAGTCAGTGTGTGTGGTGGGGTTTTCTGGGTCTATCCTGGTGGTTATTGAGATTGCAGGGACATTGAATTATCATGAAATGTAATGCTGTAATGGCACCAGCTCTATATTAATCACTTGAGCAACAGAATATTGACACATTTAAAACCACCCACCTGTATGTGATATGTTTGTGTTGCCACTTCTGACCCGTTAGGGCGTACCGCCGTTTCCTCACACTGAATCTGTGAGCGTTTCCTATCTGGTCAGGAACTCCACATCTGGGCTTCTTCATCCACCTGCAGGACAGAAGAGAGGAGGTCAACAATCAACACCAAAGATCACTTTATTATTCTGCTGTGGGTGCATATTTTTCAAAAAGTGATGAACAAATGATGACTAGAAACCAGTTCTAATTAATGTAGCTCTTTACGATAATGAACGGAGGTGTTTACTGATGGATGCAATGATTCATATGAAGCTCTCTGTGCATTTGCAACTCTAACAGGTCAAAATGTGAGCAGGAAATGGATGAAACACATGCAAAGCATATACATGAGAATGCACAAATGCAATACATACATATTGGAAGTTTTTAAAAACTAAACACATCACAAGGCAGTTTCTCATAACTCCCAGACTGTACTTAAGTGAAAAATAACGGCAACACTTTACTTGTCGATAAGTTTTACTTTACTTATCGTCATAATAGTGACATGATACTGTCATAACTGTGACATGACACAGTCATAAACGTGTCATAAACATTATGTCAATGTCATAAACGTTTATGACTGCTGTCATTAAGTGTCATTCGGTTTTTGTCATGACAAGTTGACATTCCTTGGGTTGTCTTGATTATGACAACTTGACTTTAATCAAAGTGACATTACCAGAAAATGTCTTTGTCATGGCAACTTGACATAAACAAAATATGTCAACTTGTCATGACAAAAACCGAATGACACTTAATGACAGCAGTCATAAACGTTTATGACATTGACATAATGTTTATGACACATTTATGACTGTGTCATGTCACAGTTATGATAGTATAATGTCACTATTATGACGATACCTTCAAGTAAAGTGTTACCAAAATAACAAATCACAAATTACACAAAAAACACGCCTCACCTTATCGTGTTATCGCTACATCAGCAAAGTGAAGCAGAGGTGGAGAAGAGAGAAACACAGGCATGCTGTTAGCTGTTAGCTGTTAGCTTATCCCATTTCACTGTTTCAGCCCAGTGGTTGGACAGCTGTTAGTCTGCCGGCCACCACACCGCCACGCTACACTTCACTGGACAATTTGAGCTCATTGCTATTTGTAGCACGGATGGCATTTCAGTGTTGGTGGGGACAAATGTCAGTGAACAGTGGCTTCAGTGATTTGCAGGTAAAATGATTTCTGGTTAAGGCCCAAGAGTTAAAACTGGCTACATAGTATCACTGTTACTGCATATACTGCATATTATATACTGTGTTTTATTTCAAATATCCTCACGTAACAAAGTTGGTTTTTTATATCGTTCCATATTCATACACTACCGGTCAAAAGTTTTAGAACACCCCAATTTTTCCAGTTTTTTATTGAAATTCAAGCAGTTCAAGTCAAATGAACAGCTTGAAAGGGTACAAAGGTAAGTGGTGAACTGCCAGAGGTAAATAAAAAAAGGTAAGCTTAACCAAAACTGAGAAATAATGTACATTTCAGAATTATACAAGTAGGCCTTTTTCAGGGAACAAGAAATGGGTTAACAACTTAACTCTATGGAGTCTTGGGCTATTTTGTCCATTTTTTAATTCTTTTCATGTCTTTGTAAGTCATTTTGTGTCTTTTTTTGGTCATTTTGTGTCTTTTGGTGTCTTTTTTTGTCATTTTGTGTCTTTTTTTGGTCATTTTGTGTCTTTTGGTGTCTTTTTTTGTCATTTTGTGTCTTTTTTTGGTCATTTTGTGTCTTTTTTTGGTAATTTTGTGTCTTTTTTTAGTCCTTTATCCCAACATAAAATGTGATTTTGAATCTTTTTTTTACTTTCAAAACACTATCATGCTCAATAAAGAATTTTAAATGTTGCAAATGTGCATTAATTTCAGAGTACACTGAGACATTAAACTGCATCATTTTCAATTAAATTCTGGAAAAGTTGGTGTGTTCTAAAACTTTTGACCTGTAGTGTACATTTACTGTTTTTAATCTTTCTTTCTCTTTTCATAGATCTCATGGGACTGTGAGAAACAATTTTCAATTTCCGTGTGCCTTGTACTTTGACAATAAAGTAAACTTTCATCTTTTTAGGTCTGAGTTTATGGTGTCAAGTCTTCTTCAATACAGCGTGGTGTTTATTTTGTCAAAAATAATAATAGATGATACATGAGGGAATGCTTTAGGGCGTGGCCACCCTGTGATTGATAGGTTGCTACCACAGAGTTGTCCGTGTTTCATCTTAGAACTTAAAAGTTAATTACAACATTTCCTTTGCCTAAAAATACTTTGTTCAGCATTCGGACAAAAGACACTCTAAGACCACAATTATACATTCTGAATGGATTGTTGCAAAATCCTGAGAGAATGTGGAATAGTTGGATCTTTTCTACTCTGTGCTGGTTTCTCCTAGCAGTCACCAGAAGCTCCTCATTCTCTACGTAATTAGAAAGTATTGGAAGTTCACAGACAGACAAAAACCCTCCACATAGGCCATGTCTAATGCTGTGACATCACTTCATTTTTCCTACATTTTCGTTTGAAGTCAAAACCAAAATTAGCATCCCAATTAATATCCCAATTAATGTAAATTACCAAGGCACCTTGCTAACCTAGCTAGCTAGTAAGTGCTAGCCTAAAAAACCCTAAAAGAACGGCCAACTTCTCTTTGCACAGAACTAATGTCGCTTTGATTCTCAATATCTCTTATAGAGGCCTCAGGTGGGTTTACCATCATTATATTCCTATGTAGGCTCAATAGTCTAGACGGAATTGTCCAAAAAGTGAAAGTGAGGAGCATTTATGGGTACAAGTCAGGAACCGGCCTACTTTACTTATTTCAAGGGTGCTGAGTCCAAAAAAAATGGTTCCCAAGCGAAATTTTGAGTTTTTGACCTTCTAATTTGTATCAAATGGCCACCAAATTGCCCATCTTGCACAGTGATTGGACCATTTCCCCTTAGTTTTTTTGTAAGTAGGCAATCAAAGATGAGGAAATTAAGTTTCTGGATCTATAGTCTAGGGTCAGAGCAAGAATATAGTGGAGGCTCAGTGTCTTTTTTATGTATATATATATATATATATGCAAAATACCAACTGGAACATTTAAAAGTGATATTGATATATTTATGTCGGCCTTAAAAAATGACACAAATAATGATTAATCTCACTTTAAAAGTTGGTATTTTGCATATATATATATATATATATATATGTATATATACATAAAAAAGACACTGAGCCTCCACTATATCCTTGCTTTGACTCTAGACTATAGATCCAGAAACTTAATTTCCTCATCTTGATTGCCTACCTACAATAAAACTGTGGCAAAATGGTCTAAAGACTGAGCAAGATGGGCAATTTGGCCGCCATATTGATATGCAAATGAGAAGGTCAAAAACTCAAAATTTCGATTGGGAACCATTTTTTTGGGATTCTGCACCCTTGAAATAAGTAAAGTAGGCCAGTTCCTGACTTGTACCCATAAATGCTCCTCGCCTTTATTCTGAAATCCGTCTAGACTACAACAGGAAGCATCAGAAAGACTCCTCTTGTCGTTGTAGATACCAAAAAAGTGTGTTCTTCCTTTAAACGAACGTTATCCTTGTCTGATGCTTTCAGGCTTGACCGTTAATATGAGGATTGACTAAAGCTGTCCCTACTCTTCACTCTCTTCCATTGAGTATTAATACCTTGGCATTTTGGAGCCTTTGATCTGACAACAGAGGTGTTCTCTCTGTAAAAGGCCTCTTTGATCAAATTAAAACGGCCCACTTAATTCATGTTGGGGAAACTTTGTGTCTGGCAAACCGACTCTGGCTGCTTTCAGAATGCAAAACAGGGAATGAATGAGACTCCTCCACCATTTGTCACGCATTTTGAAGATGTCTACACCAATTTGTGATTTTTAACTATATTTCACTGCATGTTTTACCTTCTGGCTGATGTTCACATCTATTTATGTCCAAAATAAATAACACCAACATATCAGGAATAACATTGGAATAGGACATCTGTGTTTTTGGCTGTTTTAGTATTTCAATAATTATTCAAACTTATGAAATAGTGACATTTTACTAGCCATCAGTCTTTTGTTTGAAAATCTACAAACTAATTTTCCAAAGTAACATGCACACAACAAACAAATATACCAAGACTGATTAAACATTGCTGCTTCTTTGTATTTACATTTAACTCTTACAGGCCACATGTGCATCCAGATACACTACTGGTCAAAAGTTTTAGAACACACCAACTTCTCCAGAATTTAATTGAAAATGATGCAGTTTAATGTCTCAGTGTACTCTGAAATTAATGCACATTTGCAACATTTAAAATTCTTTATTGAGCATGATAGTGTTTTGAAAGTAAAAAAAAGATTCAAAATCACATTTTATGTTGGACTAAAGGACTAAAAAAAGACACAAAATGACCAAAAAAAGACACAAAATGGCAAAAAAGACACCAAAAGACACAAAATGACTTACAAAGACATGAAAAGAATTCAAAAATGGACAAAATAGCCCAAGACTCCATAGAGTTAAGTTGTTAACCCATTTCTCGTTCCCTGAAAAAGGCCTACTTGTATAATTCTGAAATGTACATTATTTTTTTATTTACCTCTGGCAGTTCACCACTTACCTTTGGACCCTTTCAAGCTGTTCATTTGACTTGAACTGCTTGAATTTCAATAAAAAACTGGAAAAATTGGGGTGTTCTAAAACTTTTGACCGGTAGTGTATATTCATTGAATTACTGGCAAGAACAGAAACTCATGAACCGAGCTCAGAACTCAAATGTTCTTGTGTGACTCACACTAAAGTGTTGCTGTCCAGGATCCCTGTGACATGGAGGCCGTAGCGGCGCTGCATGGCAGCGATAGCTGACTGCATGTCTTGTGCAGAACGCAGCACCGACATTCTGGGGTCTGCAGGAGGGAGGTAGCCGTACCTCTGGAGCCATGCCTGGGGACAAACACAGCACAGAGGGGGAAGGGTGAGAAACTGCATTACAGGTTTCCAGGGGAGAAACTCAAGTCAAAATGAATAAAAAAAAGGTTATTTCCTGTTCAATTTGACCTCCAACAACATTTAAACATCCATCAAAATACAACTTAACATGAGAGCTAAGCTGTTTACTCATATGACCTGTCTGATTCTCCAGACATTGTCCAGAGGATTACAGGTCCATGGCAGACCTGCTGGCTGTTTAGACCAGTAGTTCTCAACCTTTTTGAGTCGCGACCCCTAATTTAACATACATGTTGTCCATGACCCCCACTCACTGAACACAATCTCACACGCACAGCAAGGTTATTATAGTAAATGAAAACTAACGAAATAACGAAAACTAGAATGGAAAAAACATTTTCTTAACTGAAATAAAAATAAAAACGAGAGGTTTTAAAAAACGATAACTAACTGAAACTGTATTGTGTGGTTACAAAACTAACTAAAACTAACTGAAATTATAGTGAAAATGTCCTTAGTTTTCGTCTTTGTCAACTTTTTTCATACGTAAACCTTTTTGGTTGATATGAAATCTATTTCATCTATCTGGTTTTATGACTTAATAAACTTATTGGGGCTGAGATGGATAATAAAAGGAAATAAAGGCAACAATTACTGTGACCTTTCTGAATCTGGCACCCAACAAATACCCCATTACAAAAAAACTAAAACTAACACTAAAACTAATAAAAACTAAACTAAAACTAAGCATTTTCCAAAAAATAAAAACTAATTAAAACTAGCAAACCCACTCTAAAAACTAACTAAAACTAACTGAATTTGAAAACAAAAATTGACAACAAAATTAAAACTAAAACTAATGAAAAATAAAAAACTATTATAACCTTGACGCACAGTTCAGATCACCCAAAAAAAGAAACAAAATGACCAAAAAAAGACACAAAATGACCAAAAAAGGAAACAAAATGACCAAAAACAAGACACAAAATGACAAAAAAAAAGACACAAAATGACCAAAAAAAAGACACAAAATGTTGTGTTCAAAATGATTTGGCGACCCCTAGAAATCATCTCGCGACCCCAATTGGGGTCCCGACCCCAAGGTTGAGAATAGCTGGTTTAGATGAGGGTGGCAGGTGTGAGTAGAGAGTAGAGTAGAGTGTGCAGGAGGCGGGACATCACGCAAAATGTACGCTATGGACACATAACCGGTTTGTAATTTGGTCATGAAGAAGCAAGCCATCATTGTCCTTGAAACCTAGAATTTGTCCGACAGAATCTCCTGAATCTTGTCTCTTCAGTTAGACATTTCCGTTGGTATGATGATTTGTTTCATTATCAGAGTTCAGGGTTACAGTGTATGTGTGAAAGGGGCTTTAGAAATACAAAAAGGTAAGAAAAAGATCAGCAAATACCAAATCTGAAGGCATTTCTTGCAAGTGTTTTGTTAAGGGAAAGGGCATGAGTAGAAAGTAAGAAATCTCTATAGGAGTTTAAAGTGCAGAATGTCATCTGTTATCATGTCATTTGGCTTGTCAGGGGAAGGCTTTGGTGTAATAGAGCTTTCAGTGTCCCTATAAAATCCTGCCAGAGGGAATCACAGCTCAGATCTTTGGAGCAGGGAGAAGATGGGGGATCGGTCGGGCTTTCCCACAGAAGAGGCTTTAGGGATTTGGACAATCCCAGCCTCTCTGTATTCTCTCAGTCTTCATCATAAAAATGGAAAACAGATTCTTCAACTGCTGCATTTAGCAACACAAAGCCAACCAACCAACCTATAAAGAGAAAATTCAACTAATAAAAAAATAAAGCGTATTGTTTGAAGTGCAGAGAAAAAACCCCACAAAAACACTGGCCTTGAATCTCAAAGAAGTAATGAAAAGTCAGGCTGCGTATTTGCCTCAAACCTTTTTATTCTTCACTCTTCTCTTCACTATTCTCCTACACAGTGTTGTGGAGCTGCTTCAGTCATTCTGGTGGCCTGCTGCTCAGGATGGCATACACACTGAGAATGAAATTCACTAAACATGGAGGGAAGCTTGGTGTAGAGAATGCAATAAAAGCCAAACCATTATTCAACAATGGAACAAATGTGAGTCCACGGCTTCTGTTAGAGTGAGTGAGCCTGGTGTCAGGCTCCAAGTAGCAACAATGAGCTCTGGAGATGCTCATTGGACGGGCTGTTTGTATATATTCATAAAGTGCTTCAAACTGGAACACAAAAAAAGTCTGTTACAGGAGCTAAAGATGGCAATCTCTGTGATTTTTGGTTTTGCTTGCCTAAAAGTTAAATTGAGCCTGGGGGCTCAGATAACGTGCAAATGGGGGAATTTTATGGGTAATATTTCATTCTTGGCAGGGTCTAAATAAATTAGAAAAATGCCCCGCCACCTGAACACGGTGAGCAGTGTGCAGTGCAAATGGCTGAAACTAACTAAAACTAACTGAAATTATAGTGAAAATGTCCTTAGTTTTCATCTTTGTCAACTTTTTTCATACATAATTCTTTTGGTTGATATTAAATCTATTTAATCCATCTGGTTTTATGACTTAATAAACTTATTGGGGCTGAGATGGATCAGACAAAGGAAACAAAGGAAACATTTATTGTGACCTTATTGAATCTGGCACCCAACAAATACCCCATTACAAAAAAACTAAAACTAATAAAAACTAAACTAAAACTAAGCATTTTCCAAAAAATAAAAACTAATTAAAACTAATGAACTCACTCTGAAAACGAACTAAAACTAACTGAATTTGAAAACAAAAATTGACAACAAAATTAAAACTAAAACTAATGAAAAATCCAAAACTATTATAACCTTGGTTAGCTGTTAATGGATGTTGGGGTATCGAAAGCAAAATGAATCAAAACTGACATGTGTAATATGTAGAATACACCACAGTGAGTCTTAGACTACAGATGTAACAGAACAGCTTCCCATGCTCCCATTAATAGGGATAAGCAGAGAGCATCCTCCAGAATGACCAAAAAAAGAAACAAAATGACCAAAAAAAGACACAAAATGACCAAAAGAAGACACAAAATGACCAAAAAAAGAAACAAAATGACCAAAAAAAGACACAAAATGACCAAAAGAAGACACAAAATGACCAAAAAAGGAAACAAAATGACCAAAAAAAGACACAAAATGACCAAAAAAGGAAACAAAATGACCAAAAAAAGACACAAAATGACCAAAAAAGGAAACAAAATGACCAAAAAAAGACACAAAATGACCAAAAAAAGACACAAAATGACCAAAAAAGGAAACAAAATGACCAAAAAAAGACACAAAATGACCAAAAAAAGAAACAAAATGACCAAAAAAAGACACAAAATGACCAAAAAAGGAAACAAAATGACCCAAAAAAAAAAGACACAAAATGACCAAAAAAAGACACAAAATGACCAAAAAAGGAAACAAAATGACCAAAAAAAGACACAAAATGACCAAAAAAAGACACAAAATGACCAAAAAAGGAAACAAAATGACCAAAAAAAGACACAAAATGACCAAAAAAAAGACACAAAATGACCAAAAAAAGAAACAAAATGACCAAAAAAAATACCGTTGACAACAGCAATATCACAACAACCAGTTGCTCCATTGACTCTGAATGGGAGGTTCAGTCCAGTGTAGTTAGCTGTTAACGGATGTTGGGGTATCGAAAGCAAAATGAATCAAAACTGACATGTGTAATATGGAGAATACACCACAGTGAGTCTTAGACTACAGATGTAACAGAACAGCTTCCCATGCTCCCATTAATAGGGATAAGCAGAGAGCATCCTCCAGTATGTGAGCCAGCCTGCAGCTTCTAGTTTCTGTGCTGTGATTGGCACGCTGACAAATCCCCGACGCTCTGCCTCCCGACTCCCCGTCCCCTGAGGACGCTAGGTAGCACATGCACACATTCACTCTGCAGCAATGACTTATCCTGCACAACTCTAGAGTGGCAGATGTCAAAATGTTATGCATGTGCCATGGTTCACATTTCTTTGCACCTTTTTGCATACCCAGGGTGCATACATATATATGTCATTCTTTCTTTTTACCTTTCACTCCTTCGTTCTCTTTAATTTGTCATCTTTCTCTGCTGGGTGCTCTGCTTTATTTCATGGATTTCCACCCAGTGAGCGGAAGATAACGTTATGATGTGTGTCAGGTTCTTAAATTCTGAATACACCTCTGGGGGAGAGAGGTGCATGGGTACAATTTCCATTTGGCTGCTCAAGTAGTGAAAGTACAGCTCTGTAAGATGACACACACGTTAGAGGTGGGGGAAAAATCGATACAGCATAGTATCGTGATATTTTGCGTGGCAATTTTATATCGTTTGATGGCCGCCAAGTATCGATATTTAGCGTTTATTTAGTGCCAGTGTTTTCGCCTTTTTTGT
The DNA here is from genome assembly GCF_030273125.1 of Centropristis striata. Lineage (NCBI taxonomy): Eukaryota > Metazoa > Chordata > Actinopteri > Perciformes > Serranidae > Centropristis > Centropristis striata. Next base: position 29,854,954 of record NC_081539.1, on the reverse strand, counting down.
GCTGTAGCAGGGCTCAATTTTAGGAATGTACTGGAGATACTGGTATCATATGAAAACTAGAAGATCTAAGGAATCTATAGGCACCATGTGCGTCAGGAAGTTTTTGAAATAACGTTGAAAAGTTAGGCTTTTTAATGTTAAATTTTGTTTTGTTTTTGTTTTCTTTGTTACCTTTGTCAATTTTGTCAATTCTGTATTTTATTGCACTTTCTTGCACTTTTATGTGAAGCACTTTGGTGCGGCTCAGCCGTCTGTAAATGCGCTATATAAATAAATCTGACTTGACTTGAATGTTTATAAAAAAATCTGAATTCAGAGCAGAAGCTTAAAGTTGAGGAAAGTTTGATAAAATGCTGCAGTTGTTGTCGTCCATACATGTTTGATATCAGTTCAGTTCAGTTTGACTGAATACTTTGTCTGTGGGTTTGACTCTCATTGTGGAGAAATAAAAAGACTGAAGTGAGATGAACAGACTGAGAATTTTCTCTTATTTGACAAAACATTTCTTGATTGAATTTAATTTTGTGGACACAAAATGCAGTTAAACAGTGAAATTGCTATACATTGTATCGCAATACTCACCATATCGCGAAATGCTTAAAATCGCAATAATATCATTTCGTGACTCAAATATCGGGATAAAATCATATCGTGGGGCCTCTGGTGATTCCCACCTCTAACACGCGTGCACACACACATGCACAAGCTTCGAAGACACACACACTAGGGCTGGGCGATATGGCCCTAAAAGAATATCACGATATTTCAGGCTATTTTTGCGATAACGATATTCTTGACGATATTAGGAAATGCTTAAAAAGATATAGAAAATATGATTTTTTTTCCCCGTCTGTACAAATAAATAAAAATCAAAAATTTAGTTTAAAGTGCAAATCTCAACAGTTGCCAAATACAAAAAATTTACTCTTGACTCTTGAGTATGAGCAAATAATAAAAATAAGCATTCAGGGGTTCCCGGGGCATATTTTAATGACATTTTGTAAAGGAGAATAAAGGTTCTTGTATGTTTTATTTAAGGCATTTTATTTTGACAGTCTTCTCGTAAATTCTGTGGTGGATTCTCTTAACATACTGTGCTCTTATTTTGAAAGCTGCATGTGTTTAGCAACAGGGCGTAAGTAGCTTTTTGTGATTAAAACAACTTTAATTGTTAGCTAATGTTAGCTCGCGGCTAACAAGCGGCATAATGCCCGCACTAGTTCATAGTATTTAATTCGGTAGGAATGTTACAAATATCATGATATGCATTTTTTTTAACCATAAAAAAAATATACCGATATTATCGTGAACGATACGATATGGCACACTCCTAACACACACTAATGATGACGCTGACAGAGAGCTCAGCTGGAAGAGCATTTGGTGAAGAGATCACAGGACAATAGCACTACAGCCACACAACAACCAAACCAACAAATCTCACCAACACACCCTCATTTGTTCAGTTTTAATGGTGTAGTGATCTGCTTAATAGAGTCATGATGTATGGCATAAAATCCATAAAACTGAAAGTAAGGTTTTGAATGCACAAATGATTGATTGACCCACAGTTACACCCTACCAAGTCTAGTTTTTACACCCTACCAAGCAAGGTTATAATAGTTTTGGATTTTTCATTAGTTTTAGTTTTAATTTCGTTGTCAATTTTTGTTTTCAAATTCAGTTAGTTTTAGTTAGTTTTCAGAGTGAGTTCATTAGTTTTAATTACTTTTTATTTTTTGGAAAATGCTTAGTTTTAGTTTAGTTTTTATTACTTTTAGTGTTAGTTTTAGTTTTTTGTAATGGGGTATTTGTTGGGTGCCAGATTCAATAAGGTCACAATAAATGTTTCCTTTGTTTCCTTTGTCCGATCCATCTCAGCCCCAATAAGTTTAAGTCATAAAACCAGATGGATTAAATAGATTTAATATCAACCAAAAGAATTCCGTATGAAAAAAGCTGACAAAGACGAAAACTAAGGACATTTTCACTATAATTTCAGTTAGTTTTAGTTAGTTTTGTAACCACAAAATACAGTTTCAGTTAGTTATCGTTTTTTAAAAAACTCTCGTTTTTATTTTTATTTCAGTTAACGAAAATGTTTTTTCAATTCTAGTTTTTGTTATTTCGTTAGTTTTCGTTAACTATAATAACCTTGCTACCAAGTCTAGGCATGTAAAGCTAAAAAAGGCGTGTTTTAATCTCTGATGAAGTAGTGAATTGTCAGAAAGGCGTGCACGCAAAATTTAATTAAATCCCTGTAACACAGCAAACATTACAAGAGCAGTTATTGCAGACACCTTCAAATATTTCCTTTCAACCGTTCCAATCAGAGTTGAAACTTTGAGGAGTTGTGTTTATTCTTCTAGTTAAATCTTCCGTTTTACGATTGTTAATCTGATTACCTTAAGACACATTTACATTATATATTCACACTCAATTACAGGCATGCGTAACAATCACCTTTTATATCCCCATAATAAAGCTTATTTCATTCAAGTCCCTTAAAGGGTATTGCACAAACACTGTGTCTCTCTGCAGCCGTTCCTTCTCCTCCTAATGTCTACTTTCCTCTGTTTTTGTCCTGTAATCTTCCCTGTCCCTCCCTCTCGTCTCCTCTCTGACACTGAAGGGTTTTTCATTGTGACCACATATTGGCTCTGTCCTATAACCACTGCCCTGGTGAATTTCCTGCTTCTTTTAAGGGTGAAAGAAGAGAGAGAGGAAAAAAATATATTGATGAAAAAGTACACAGTTTAGACGTGGCACTGCATATTTAGGCAAACAAAAATCCAAACGCTATGAGGTTGTTTTTCCCCTGTAGTAATGGAATTCTGTATAACTGGTAGAGAAGCAATAAGTAATACTACTTTTTCTATGTGGAGGCCAAAAACTTTCAGAAAGTGTGAATTTACGACTCAAGCATTTTTATGTAACAAATGTCAGAAATGAGTGTCTGAAATGTATTTGCAGGATGAGCCACATACATTTCAGAATAAAGGCCTCCTATAAGAAGTGAGGAGCATTTATGGGTACAAGTCGGGAACCGACCTACGTTACATATCTCAAGGGTGCTGAGTCCCAAAAAAAATGGTTCCCAAGCGAAACTTTTAGTTTTTGACCTTTTAATTTGTATATCAAATGGCCAATTGCCCATCTTGGACCATTTCCCCTTAGTTTTTTTGTAAGTAGGCAATCAAGATGAGGAAATTAAGTTTCTGGATCTATAGTCTAGGGTCAGAGCAAGGATATAGTGGAGGCTCAGTGTCTTTTTTATGTATATATATATGTATGCAAAATACCAACTGGAACATTTAAAAGTGATATTGATTGAATATTTATGTCGGCCTTAAAAAAATGACACAAATAATGCTTTATTTCACCTTAAAAGTTGGTATTTTGCATATATATAAATATACATAAAAAAGACACTGAGCCTCCACTTTATTCTTGCTTTGATCCTAGACTATAGATCTAGAAACTTAATTTACTCATCTTTGATTGCCTACTTACAAAAAAACTTGGGGAAAATGGTCCAATGACCAACGGCCGCCATATTGATATGCAAATGAGAAGGTCAAAAACTAAAAATTTCGCTTGGGAACCATTTTTTTTGGATTCAGCACCCTTGAAATAAGTAAAGTAGGCCGGTTCCTGACTTGTACCCATAAATGCTCCTCACTTTCACTTTTTGGACAATTCCGTCTAGACTAACACCACTATTATATATTTGAAAAGCTGCAAGGAAAACAAGACAGTGAGTTTCTCCAAGAGGTTTTGGCTGCAGTATGTATTAAGTGAGCCGCTATGATCTGTTTGGGCTTTCAGACAATGCAGCCATTATCAGATACAGAGATGTATTAGAAAAGAGGCGAGAGAGAAAGAGAAAGCTGAGGCTGCTGTTAGATACGTCCGTCACTCACACATTGACAGGATATTGGATGGTGTGTGTGTGTGTGTGTGTGTGTGTGTGTGTGTGTGTGTGCAGGAGGTGAGGGCGGTTGTTCAGAGAATGAGATGGAGAGACATGGGCAGGACATGGAGGGTGTAGCTGTCACACCGCTTCTTTTTATACAGCACTGCAGGGAAACAGCGAGACAGCACAATAACTGAATATAGCAGAAAAGAGCAGAGATGGATATAGAATCATGTCATAAATACTGGGGCTTTTGGATTGTACATGGTTATATGCTTAAAGGAGCATTCAAAGTTTTTAGTACTGCACACCAAGGTTATTATAGTTAACGAAAACTAACGAAATAACGAAAACTAGAATTGAACTGAAATAAAAATAGTTTTAGTTTTTTAAAAAACGATAACTAACTGAAACTGTATTTTGTGGTTACAAAACTAACTAAAACTAACTAAAATTATAGTGGAAATGTCCTTAGTTTTCATTTTTGTCAACTTTTTTCATTCATAATTCAGTGTTTCTATTTGAACATGCAACACATGGTGAATATGTTTACTGAGACTGGGATGTTTACACTAGAACCAAAATTCAAAACAGTTAATAACCTTATTGGGGCTGAGATGATAAACCAAAGGAAATAAAGGAAACATTTATTATGACCTCTTTGAATCTGGCACCCAACACATAGCCCATTACAAAAAAACTAAAACTAACACTAAAACTAATAAAAACTAAACTAAAACTAAGCATTTTCAAAAACTAAAAACTAAACTAAAACTATCAAACTCACTCTAAAAACGAACTAAAACGAACTGAATTTGAAAACAAAAATTCACAACGAAATTAAAACTAAAACTAATGAAAAATCCAAAACTATTATAATCTCGCTGCACACCAATAAAGTTTGGGGACTTTTTTGACCGGACTTGTTTGTAGTATGGGTCACACTCCAAATACGCTATATCCAACATTTCCTGTAATATAAATAGCATATTTAACCGGTAAGTGTCTACATCTTTCACAATCCACACGTACAGGGTTGAATTTAGGCTTTCTGCTACAAATTTGTCAATTTGGGAACCCATTCACTATCTGTCTGACAACAATTTAGCCTCTGGAGGCAACGGTTGCCATGTAGCCATCAGATATCTGGCTAACGGATACCCGCTCCAAGATTTCCTCTTCCTTGCACCGGTCATTGTCTTCAGTCCAATTAGGAACTTGAGACATGAAAATAGAAATGCAGTTGAAAGATGAACTCTCCAGAGAATGTTCCCTAACACCTCCAACCTTTGTTATCAATGTAAAATACACAAATGTACATTTATCCACTTGTTTTGGTCATGTGACCGCATCCAGACTTTCTGGAAGGAGTTCACTCTGTTATCCAGGAGGTCACTTTGTTGACTCCTTCTCTCTATGTACTTAATCATGCTCCAGACTATTTCTCAGGCACAGACACCAAATCTCTGTGGATAAATCTTTTGTTTTTGGCTAAAAAAATGATGTGCTGTGTGGTCAACTCCCCAGATCCCAACATGGTCTCACAGAAATCCGTGGAATAGCCACGGAATCGCTCAAATTTCCGTGAAACTGACACGGATTTCGCTACAATGCAAGTTAATGACAGTCATATCCCGTGGCTATTCCAACATACAAAGTGATTATGTACATTCACTGAGTGAAGATTTAGAAAATAAAACATATATTTCTCGCTAGAAATGTGATCAAAATCCATTTTTATGCAGAAACTAAGTCAAAATATTGATTGTTTCACTAAAAATGAGAGAACTGTCCGCCATGTTTTTTATTCTGACTGCTGGGACCTTGAAAGTCACGTGACTTGGAACAAACCAATAGGAACAAATATTAACTTGCATTGTAGCGGAATCCGTGTCAGTTTCACCGAAATTTGAGCGATTCCGTGGCTATTCCACGGATTTTGAGTTAAGCGAAATCCGTGGCTATTTCAGCCTGTGAACATGATTGGTCAATCCTAATCAGACTACAAACTAAAACCAGAACACCTCAGCTACCAAAACCTAGTCCCACTACCAACAAATTCTGCATTCATATGCACAATTTTGTTTATACTGAGATACCGCCATGACATGACACTTCACTTTTCTCTGACTTGTTGATTGAGAAGTTTCATTATCAGTTGATGAAGCTGCTGTATAGCCAACTTTAAGCCACTTCTCTATTGTTCAGTGAAATCATCTATATCTCAGCAACACGGCTCAGATCATGTCAAAGCCCAAAGCTTTGACTTTGGTATTTGCATTTTCCTAAAAACTCGAGTTGTTCCTCAGTACATCAGTCACACAGAAAGCCTTAAATGTCCGTGATCACTGATCAGACACAGAAGTTGCTGTAGTTGCACTTCCAGAATCGAAAAATACACACCCTCAAGATTCAAAGAGAAGCATAAGCTCAAGGCTCAGATATATTAATACTGCATAAACTTTCAAAGATTGAATCCAAGTCTTTGATCTTTGATTACATCAGCATGCCAAAGTTTATAGATTATGTCTCTACTCACACATTATTAATATTCTATGACTGCTTTTGGGAAGAGGTAAAAAATAGAAGGAGTTTGAATTATTAAGTTATGGGTCTTGTAGAAAGTATGGGGCCGTAGCTAAAATAACAATACAGTAGCTTTTTTATTACTGTTAAGGCTGCCAGAGTCTCAGGACAGTCAGTGACCCATCTTCTTCTTATAATCCTAGAGAGAGTAGATCCTAAAAATGGTGTTTTGCTGAATCGTTCAAGCTCTTTTTGTGTTTTTTCCTACCTTTTACTCTCCTATCTGTCCTTATATCTGTCTGTTTTCTTTCTTTATCCTCCCTCTCTGCTGCCCTCTTCTCTTTTTCATTGATTCACTCTTTGTCTTCATGATCTATGGTTCCAAGAGTTCTGTCAATGTAAGGATTCCTGAGAGCGGGAGGCTCCAGCTCGACAGCCCTCCTTATTCAATAAGACAGAAATTCCTCCCCGTCCTCTGCACAAATGGATAACGAGGGAGCTTGTAAGCATAGACGGAGCTGTTCAATAGAGCTGCAATTTGGACTACTTGTTGTTATAATGATACTCCATCTAGCGGTGCCTACATTCTTGACACATTGTCTTACAAAAAATTGCACATTAGGAACTCAACTGCTAACTAATCTCTAGTTGTGGATAGTACCTGGTACTTTTTTAGCACCACTGCAGTCAAGGTTCGAGGTGGAGTAAAAAGTTATTTGCACAAACCCGCAATTTTGAAATAGCCAAGCTACCGCCAACACTGCAAAAAAAAGAAAAGTTGGGTGAACTCAAAATTTCAAGGCAACAAACTTCGATAAAATTTTAAGTTGGACAATTAAACTTAATATTTTAAGCTTTGTTTTTGAGTTTGCTCAACTCTGAATTTCTCTGGCACGATTGTAACGCCGCTATGAAATTCAGCTAATGTTGCGACCACAATTTTGAGTTAGCATTGATACGCTAATGGCTACTCTTGTAGCTGTAACAAGCAGCGCCGCTAGCATCAGTTAGCCGCTAGCATCAGTTAGCCACTAACATCAGTTAGCCGCTAGCATCAGTTAGCCGCTAACATCAGTTAGCCACTACCTTTCGCTAATGACCAAATTTCATAACAAAGAAATAAGAGTTATCAGAACTATTGTCCCTTGTTGTGAACCCCAACTTAAAGATATAAGTAACAACAACTCACCAACTTGTTTTTGAGCAGACAACTGGCTTCCTTTGTTGTGCTAACTTACATTATTGCCCTAAATGTCAGTAATTTATATTTCCAAGTTTTACCAACTTAAATCACTGTTTTAGGCCAAAAAATACAAGTCGGCTTTTTTGCAGTGAACAGCGGTGCAGGCATTCCTCTGTTTGGTCGTCAACGAAAGGATTCAGCTAGTGTCGCGTTCAAGATGGCTGTTTCAAACAGCGTTGCTATGGCAATCAGCTGAGATTTACAGTGGAAAACAAAATAGAGAAAAGGACCTGGCACCAAAAGTGAGTTGGGCCATGTCAAGTCAAAAATGTTTATTCACTTTCACATTAGCCGAGAATATTGATCTGGTAGACCTTTATAGGGTACTCATTGAAATACTTGGAAATTGACATTTTCAACCCTAAAGCTATTGGAGGATATTGTAAGACTTTACCTTTCCTGACTTTTTTCAAAAATGGTTCATTTGCAAATCAAGGTCAATTGAGTTGTTGTTATTATTATTATTATTATTATTATATCCCTATCTGTGACGTAGCCTGATCTTTGCTGATTGGCTGGGAGAAATCAATGTGGTTCTACCCCATTATTGACGTCCACTAAAGTTACCAAATATGGTTCTTTCCCCAACAAAGGGTGAATAAAAAAATGTTTAGTACCGGTTTAACAAGCCAGTACTAATTTTGGCCTGTTTTTTTGACCCATTCACAAATTCACCCCAACGACTACTAATATGATGCAACTGACCCAAACCAGTCAAGTTTGAACACGGCAGAAAAAAAAAAAAGTCTTTCATGTGTAATCTAATAATGATACTATTTTTATACTAAGAATAGCAGGTCTTCCGGACCGAGTGGTGTGCAATAATGAGGTTAAACTTTTCCACAAATCAAGGCCCTCTTGAAGTGGAAAGATAAGGAGTCCAGCAGCACGCCCTGATGAAGGCTAAAATGTCTGAAATGCATCAGTGCCTATTTTTGGGTTCTCCACACTTGATTTAACTCCACTTTGAAGTAGATTTCTCTCATGCTGCTGATGGGAGAAGAGCCTGGACTCACCTCACTTCTCTACACACTTCTTCACAGTGCATTCCAATTTTCACCTTTGTCACAATGTGAAAAAACAGCTTGTGGTTTCAAATCTTGGCCCTCACAGCTGCACTAAAAGGATACTCCACTGCACTAACACAACCATATCTATAGAAAATGCAATATGTTGGTTCTTTGAGTCTGTTATCCGGCTAAATAAGGCCTTTCAGGTAGAGAAAAGTCTCCAACAAAGAGACTGAAAACAACAATCAGACTTAGCAAAGTCATCTCAGGCAAACTCCCTTTGCTACCAACGCACAAACAGACGGCACTGAGGAAACGAGGGCAGAGTAGCGTAGTGATTCAGAGGCCTTGTCCTCATCCAGATGCCACACACAAGCACTGAACTGAGATGAACCCGGAGCATTCGTGTCCCTGGACCACCTCTCAACCAGCCAGCTTGGCCCGCTACCTGATGAGCAGACGGCCAGCCAATTAGCCGATGGGTGCTATCAAAAGGCCAACCTGCAAGGCGATGGAATCACTCTATTATGAATGATACGTGTCTCGGGAACTCCGGTTGGCATGACAACGTACTGATGGCGTGCAGCGGCTGCTGATGTTGACGTTTGTGACCGAACAGCTGATAGGAGCCGATCCCCTCGGGTTACAGAGACAGATCAGATGTGGATTCATTGTTCATGGTGAATTGTGGGCAGATGAGGGCGTAGTTTTGACATTAAAGTGTTTTTTTTGTTTGTTTGTTTGTTTTTTTGCTTTTTATATATATTTTTTTTAATATTCTTTTTATTGCCAAGTTCACATTGGTTAGAATACATGTTTCACACAAAGCAATCATAGTTTTATATGCTTTTTTGATATACAAGAAAAAAAAAGAATAAAAGTTAAAACAAATCAAAACCAACAACAAACAAACCAACAAAAAACAAAACTAACAACAACACGGCAGCATCTTAAAACACAAATAGATTGGATATGACAAAACGGCAGATTACCACACAATTTGGGTACAGTGTCCAAACAACAGCAACAAGAAAAAGAAAAGTGCCGACCTGAATTGGAGATTTATAGGAATTAAAGTGTTTTTAATGTCAAAAGCCCACCCTATGGAAAGCCATATACAGTAACGCATTCAAAACTAGCCAAAAAAAAAGATTGAAAAAATTGATTCAAACTTTTGGTTGAGGTTTGGAAAGCATCAGTTTGCCAACCAAATACTAATTTTCATTTTTGAACGAGTTTTTTGTTTACAATTTAAATATGTAATAAAATAAAGAATATTTATTTAGAGCACTAATATACAGTATGGAAAAGTAGCATATTTTCTTTGCTTACAATGATGTAGGTTTATAAATACATTTTGGTGGCAAAACCAAGAGTCCTGTGAAACACACTGCCATATTGGAGGTTCAGACTGTTGTATAAAATCTCAAAATGATGCTTGTGATCACCAAGGTTATTATAGTTAACGAAAACTAACGAAATAACGAAAACTAGAATTGAAAAAACATTTTCGTTAACTGAAATAAAAATAAAAACTAGAGTTTTTAAAAAAACGATAACTAACTGAAACTGTATTTTGTGGTTACAAAACTAACTAAAACTAACTAAAATTATAGTGGAAATGTCCTTAGTTTTCGTTTTTGTCAACTTTTTTCATTCATAACTCAGTGTTTCTATTTGAACATGCAACACATGGTGAATATGTTTACTGAGACTGGGATGTTTACACTAGAACCAAAATTCAAAACACCCAGAACTGTAAGAGTTAATAACCTTATTGGGGCTGAGATGATAAACCAAAGGAAATAAAAGAAACATTTATTATGACCTCTTTGAATCTGACACCCAACACATAGCCCATTACAAAAAAAACTAAAACTAACACAAAAACTAATAAAAACTAAACTAAAACTAAGCATTTTCAAAAAATAAAAACTAAACTAAAACTAGAAAACTCACTCTAAAAACTAACTAAAACTAACGGAATTTGAAAACAAAAATTCAATGAAATCCAAATGAAAAATGAATGAAAAATGAAAAATAAAATGAAAAATGAAAAATCCAAAACTATTATAACCTTGGTGATCACAGCAGGTTTTGTCACAGAGCGTCCATGAACTGTTGGGAGAGTAGAGAGTGTTTACAAGCTTCAGCTACTCAGAGAAGGTTTATAGGCAGAATGGGACGGAGGAGATAAACCTGTATATTCAACAGTATTACTCACCTTGAGTACACACACTGTCCCTGCATGTTTATATATATATATATATATATATAGTAACCCAATTATGCATGGCTTATAGTTTAGCTGTTTCAGCCCCTTTTGTCTCAAACACAAAGGTAACATAGCTTGTAATTATTTTTTCTAATACCTTACATGGTAAAAAAGGCAACAAGAAGTGCATGCTGTTGAAATTGTCACTCTATATCAGGGGTGTCAAACTCAAATACACAATGGGCCAAAATTTAAAACTTGAATAAAATCGCAGGCCAACATTGAACAAATAACCCTTTTAATATCTACCAAACATGTTTTGCTTTAACATTAAATATGGAACCAGCAACGCTTATAAGCATACAATATTTAACTAAATAGTGCAGACATGCAAAATCAAATTTCAAATAAAAAAACACATCAATGTCATTAATTTATTAAATAAAAAAAATAAAAATTGTATGCCTCTTTTCTATTTGCATTTAAATATCAAAATAAAGTTTTTCAACAGGTTAATACATTTAAAAATAAAATAACAATAATAAATCTAGCATTAGCGGTACATGCGGTATATAATACCGGCGGGTCAGCTTTTATAGTACAATAATAATATAATAATTTGATTACATTTGATTACACTGCGGGCCAAATTTGGCCCGCGGGCCAGAGTTTGACACCCCTGCTCTATATAAATCCTTTCATAATTCAGAAGATCCATCCGTCAAACCTGAGAATGGTAACTTCATACTTGAGGATAATGTTTCACATTAATTCAGCAGACATGGTGTTCAAATATGAGCCATATGCCACCCGGTACGAGTTCACCAACATCCAGTGACAAAGGTGTTGTGTCAGGACAGACATGCTGCTTTAAAACTGCCTGAAGGCTGCAAAACGTCAATAAGTCCCTCCGCTACTAGAGCTCCTGTCAGTACTTGCCTTAGAGCCCTCCTGGTTTTCAGTCTACTCATCTAATCAGTGAATGATTTACACCCACAGATGCTGAGTGAATACAATTAGCTCTCTGCGAGGGCAAAAAATCAGCAGTAGAAGTCCTTGCCCCGAGTCCTTTTTATATCACGAATAAAGGTCTACCAATTATTAAAAGTTAAGAAAGTTAAACAAGAAACTACATTTTGGAATCGTTCCATGCCCTGTTATTTATGGGAATTATTAAAAAACAATGTATGCCTTTGAAAGAATATGGAAACCATTTCTTGACTATACTCATATAAGTAAATATTTCTGCTATACTAACACGAGCATTTGTATAAAAAAAAACGGTATTTTTTTTAATGTGTTTTCTGTATTTATTTAGCTCCCATTGTATTTCACTCTGTACTGCATATTGTACCTGGAACTGATTATTTTGTTTGGGTCTTTGATTTTTGTATTGGTATTCCCAGCTTGTTGTTGTTGTTTTGTCGTTTTGTCTGGTCCTGTCTTCTGTATGTTTGCTTGTAAGAAAAGTGAATATGAAAATACAGTATATAAACAACAATAATAAAGAAATGGAATTGTTTTGACTTTGGCTTTAATATGTTACCAAAATAAAAGAAGAATTTTGAACTTTTTTTTGCCTCGATACATTTTTAAGTATTCAGCAAAGTAGATCAAGTGAGTGTGCCATGCATCTGATGTTTTTGATTGTATGATTTTTTTTGTTTGTTTTTGTTTTTTATGCACACTGTTCATTGCACCTTATTTGTTTCATAGCACCAACATTTTTTTTTTTTATACTGTATATTCATATTTATTCTGCACTGGAATTCTATTCTACTCCTTAATACATACTCCTTCTTTAGACACTTTATTTTTTATTGTATTTTTGTACTTATTGTATTTTATTGCTTGAAGTATGCCTAGGTTGTTCTTTTTTATTTAATTGTGTTGTTATTGTCTCTGTGTGTAATGCTGCTGCTACACTGTAATTTCCCAGCTTGGGATAAATAAAGTATATCTATCTATCTATCTATCTATCTATCTATCTATCTATCTATCTATCTATCTATCTATCTATCTATCTATCTATCTATCTATCTATTCATCTATCCATCCATCCATCTATTATCAGTCATGTGAGTTAAATGTTCGTTACGTCAGAACTTATCCGGCAAAAGCGTTTCCATCTCCGATTTAGCACATTAACTATTTTCAAACAACACAAAAACCACCTGAAGCAAGCGTAAAAACTTTCTATGGGCATTTTTGAAAGTTTTATTGCATTTTCATAGTGGACTGTTGACAATAGCAATATCACAACAACCAGTTGCTCCATTGACTCTGAATGAGAGGTACAGTCCAGTGTAGTTAGCTGCAAGGTTATTACAGTTAACGAAAACTAACGAGATAACAAAAACTAGAATTGAAAAAACATTTTCGTTAACTGAAATAAAAATAAAAAGAGTTTTTTAAAAAACGATAACTAACTGAAACTGTATTGTGTGGTTACAAAACTAACTAAAACTAACTGAAATTATAGTGAAAATGTCCTTAGTTTTCGTCTTTGTCAACTTTTTTCATAAGTAATTCTTTTGGTTGATATTAAATCTATTTCATCTATCTGGTTTTATGACTCTGAATCTATCTATCTATCTATCTATCTATCTATCTATCCATCCATCCATCCATCCATCCATCCATCCATCCATCCATCCATCCATCTATGTAGCTTCTGGTATGAAGTGGCTCTATGGGACCAGAGCAGCTGGGAGTGACCGCAGCTCTGGGCCCAGGTGACTTGTGGGAACATGATCCAGCCTCCAGGGAAAGCCTGCCACCTCTGACCACCCTGAATTATTCATCGGTTACACGCAGAACCACTGGCGAGTGTGCCAGGGTCGTCAAGGCAACCACAGCCTTCCTGCCCACACCAGCAACCACAAACCCACACGCATACACACATTATTTAACTGCTGCGCTTGAATTCATACTGTAAAAATTTACATTTGCAAAAAACCTCAGCATGACTTTTAATGATATCATATGAATCATCTGCACCTCATGACCCCGATGCAACGTGATTATTGCAGAGGTTGAACAGGACATTGCTTCATATTTAGCCCCGAGTGCTTATAAACACACATACACACACACACTCGAAAAATACTTAATGCACACCATGTTCACTATCTCTGTGGCCCCATTAGGACAAAATGTCACAAAAATGTCACCCAGAAATGTCACGGTCTGATCATACATACTGATCAGAACACTGACTCTTCTAGTGGATCATTTTGGGGCTGTTTCCAAGGCATTTTGATTACTGAAGATGTTGGAATTTGACAAAAAATCATGTCTGGATTATGCCATCTGACACCTGCTGATGTTTTATAAACTCATTCTGCAGAAAGATCTCAATCCTAAAAGACCTAACCTCCATATAGCAGTCTTTGGGTGAACTGTTATCACAGAGATTCTGGTATTAGGTTATGTTACTGCACATAGAAGGGCTGCTCGATTATATTAATATATATATATATATAATATATATATAATATATTAATATTGAGATCATGAGTATTTTAACACAATTACTCATGCTTTTATTGAACTTTTAAAAGTAAATCTTTTTTCAACAGATTTTCTCAAGCTTTAATAATAAAAATAAAAATGTTTAAACAAAAAAAAATGTTACATCTGTGATTAAAAAAGTATTACACATAAAAAAAATGTTTAATATTAAAAAATCCCTCTCCTATTAACTAACAGTGGATGTTTACACGCTGCCACTCCAATTGAGACCATTAGAAACTGGTTTTAGGCTTTTCAGCGAACGTCATGCCGCAAGAATCATCTCAACAACAAGCAAACGTTGTAGATTCGCAAACAAATGTTTTTTTTCAAACATATTTTGATTGCAGTATGGAAAGTTTTGCTGTCATATGTCAGTAAAATGGGCAAAGGAAGAGGAGCAGTGGATTTACAACCCAAGACAAATAAGAGCATCATTGTGAAACATAATGTGATACAAAAATTATTTTATCTTGATTATCCTGTTTTCATAATTTTTTGGAAGCCAAAATTATAATTGAAAATAAACTCTGATTATTTTCCCTAGCACACAGACCCGTATTGCAACAGGCTCACATAATCATGGAGTGTAAAGAAACACACACACACACACACACACACACAGAGTTTCCCCAAGCGTTTCTGTCAACAGCTTAATTGACAGCCTTACATGTGATGCCCCATTGGCATCATCTAATGCTGCAGTTGTCAGTCACATTAAAGATTTAACGGCTCAGTAAGCTGTGACCAAAGATACATCTCAGAGAGAGAAGCACTGTGTGTTGACATACAGAAAGAAAAACACAACAAAAACAAGTTGCTGCTGAGCAGAAATCATGCGTGTGTGTCTGCGTTGGTGTGTGTGTGATTATGAATCATTTAGGTCAGTGCAGGTGTTGTGTATTCTCCAGGATTGGGTGAACAGACTGACACAGACACCCCAGCGGCTCCGAAATCTGCTCTCTTACCAAAGCCAAATGACGTCAAGAGTATGTGTGTGTTTGTGCACACAAGTATAATAAATACAGTCAAGTAGCCCTGCAAGCACTCACACACACACAGAAAGCCCCAGTGTAAGTATTCAGATCCCTTACTCAAGTAAAAGTACTAATACCACACTGTGAAATTACTCCACTACAAGTAAAAGCCCTGCATTCAAAACTTACTTAAGTAAAAGTACAAAAGTATCAGCATCAAAATGTACTTAGAGTATCAAAAGTAAAAGTATTCGCAATGCATAATGGATTCACTCACATTGTCCAAATATATTATTGTATTATTATTTTTGATGCATCTATGTTAGCTTTGAATTTACTGTTGTCAACATAGGGCTTATTTTAACTACTTAATATACTTTTGTGTGGTTTAATTAGTACAAATTTTAAATCTATTATGTTTTATGTTAAATCTCGACCTGAAAAGTAACTAAAGTAACTAAAGCTAACAGCTAAATGTAGTGGAGTAAAAAGTACAATAGTTGCCTAAAAATGAAATGAAGTAGAAGTAAAAAAGTAACATAAAATGGAAATACTTAAGTAAAGTACAAGTTCCTCAAAACTGTACTTAAGTACAGTACTTGAGTAAATGTACTTGGAAACAACAGTGACATCTATTTTGTTAAAGATAAGGATGAAAACAAATGATTAGTGTTGTGATTGGATGTTACCATTACAGAATTACACAGATAAAAAAATTATTTTCATGTAAATGTAAGTCTAAAGTAGTAAATATAAGTACTGATAACCACCATGGCACAGGAAAGTAAGGGAACATTGAAACTATATTAAGAGACATTTTAGGTAAAAACAAGCCAAAGTATCATGCACGCTGTTTGACTGCCAAGGGATTTCTGGGAAATGCAAAAACACCATGCCAGTGAATGCTTATCACTAAAAATAGCAAATAAGATCTTTCTGATTGTTTAAACACTGTTTTGAGTTGCATTCTGCTATATTTAGGCCTAAGTTTATTCCAGTAAAGAAAGTCTTTCAGTTCTTTTCTTTGGTCAAAACAGTGACTGTGAGGGCATTGAGGCCAATGTAAAATGACTGGTAGGACACACATACAGCTACACTGTAAAAAAAATCTGTTTAATTTACGGTAAAATACCGGCAGCTGTGGTTGCCAGAACATCACCGTAAAAAATACAGTGAGCGTATGTAAATGTAAATATCAGCAAAAACTGTAATTTATACTGAATAATCCCATTACTTTTAGGATAATTGTGTCATCGTGGTATTTCTCCATTAACTTTACATGGAAAATTTATATTTTTACAGCAAAACTGTGTGTTTTCTACAATTTATGGCGGTAGAATTTAAAGTTTTACACTATTCTTTGATTTACAGTAATTAAAACTATCTACTATGGTGATGTACAATGTTTAATTTTACGACCTATTTCTGATGCAATTTGAAAGTTTTTTACTGTAATTTCCACAAACATTTTTTACAGTGTACAAATAATGCACAAATAAAGTTTGAGTGAGTAAAAAAAAAAAATCCATGGACGTGAGAGAAGCCACAACTGTTTACACACACTCATACACACACATTCACACCAGTTGCTTTCTATTATTCAGATGCCAGTCAGAGGCCAACATGCCGACTGGTAACATGAGCTGTGACAGGAATGAAGCTGCACCATTCCCCTCATAGTGACAACAGCTCTGAGGGGTTAGCATTGGACAGCTGGACTGGACTGTGTTGGCATTAGCATGGTGCTGAAAACAGCAACAGTAGTTACAATGTCAATGGTATGCAATGCAAGATTTTGCAGTAGGGCCGGGCAATATGGATGAAATCAACATCATATTATAGTCAGGCGGCTTAGCCAAATAAAGGGGACACACCGGACAAAAGCACCACATTTTTTCCACATACTCTCTATCAGTGGTGGAAAGTAACTAAGTACATTTACTCAAGTACTGTACTTAAGTACAGTTTTGAGGAACTTGTACTTTACTTAAGTATTTCCATTTTATGTTACTTTTTACTTCTACTTCATTTCATTTTTAGGCAACTATTGTACTTTTTACTCCACTACATTTAGCTGCCAGCTTTAGTTACTTTAGTTACTTTTCAGGTCGAGATTTAACATAAAACATAATAGATTTAAAATTTGTACGAATTAAACCACACAAAAGTATATTAAGTAGTTAAAATGAGCCCTATGTTGACAACAGTAAATTCAAAGCTAACATAAATGCATCAAAAATAATAATACAATAATATATTTGGACAATCTGAGTGAATCCATTATGCATTGCGAATACTTTTACTTTTGATACTTTAAGTACATTTTGATGCTGATACTTTTGTACTTTTACTTAAGTAAGTTTTAAATGCAGGGCTTTTACTTGTAGTGGAGTAATTTCACAGTGTGGTATTAGTACTTTTACTTGAGTAAGGGATCTGAATACTTCTTCCACCACTGCTCTCTATCATTATAGGTTTCAATTTTTAGTAGGAGCCACTTCATCAAGATTGCGGAGATGGCAGCCATATAAAGTCTATGAGAAATGCTATATCTTCCAAGCCACTTAGAAGGTCAATCTTGGTGTCAAAATATACATTTTCTGGGTCCAGGAATCATTTAAAGCTATTGAGAATATCACTAGATGATTATTTGATCAAATAGATATGTTCATTTTCACTCAGACTGGGCAACTCGCTTCAAGTGCTGCAGCAGGGTATCCTGAGTTGAAACTGTTTGGAATCAATGTTCACGGGAGAGTGTGGATTAGCTGCCATGTACACTGCTCAAAAAAATCAAGGGTACGCTTTCATCTCATGTCAGATCTTGATCAACACATTATTTACAGTGAGTCATCCAGTGATTTTCTCAATAGCTTTAAATGATTCTTTGACCCAGAAAATGTAGATTTTGACACCAAGATTGACCTTCTAAGTGGCTTGGAAGACGTATTGGTTCTCATAGACTTTATATGGCTGCCATCTCCTATCTGCAATCTTGATGAAGTGGCTCCTACCAAAAGTTGAAACCTTTGGTGATAGAGAGCATGTGGAAAAATGTTGGTGCTTTTGTCCGGCGTGTCCCCTTTCTTCTCAAATCTGGTCCTAAGCCGCCTGACTATTAATAAGAACAGTCTATATACAGGATATCATGATTACATGTGCCAATTGTACTGACAATTGACAACAATTTTTCGATCATTGAATAACTGTTTAAGTCATTTTTTCATGAAATAAGCCTAATATTTTTCTGGCTTCATGCTTCTTAGATGTAAGAATTTGAGGCCATTCTTTGGCAAGTTGGTCTTGTAATTTGTGATAATAAGCTGAGTAGTGTGGGATTTTTGCAGGGCTGCAACTTACGAATATTATTTTCTTCTGTGATTAATCTGTTGTTTGTAAAATGTCAGAAAATAGTGAAAAATATTGATTCCCAAAGCCCGAGCTGACATCCTCAAATGTTTTGTTTCTTCAGTGTTATTAGCGATTGATTGAGAAAATAATGGGCAGATTAATCAATGAAAATAAGCGTTAGTTGCAGCCCTACATTACATCTAACTCTTTACACATGTAAAACAGGTATAATCATATCATACTATGATTCCACCTTAAGTTGATATACACTACCGGTCAAAAGTTTTAGAACACCCCAATTTTTCCAGTTTTTTATTGAAATTCAAGCAGTTCAAGTCAAATGAACAGCTTGAAAGGGTACAAAGGTAAGTGGTGAACTGCCAGAGGTAAATATAAAAAGGTAAGCTTAACCAAAACTGAAAGATAATGTACATTTCAGAATTATACAAGTAGGCCTTTTTCAGGGAACAAGAAATGGGTTAACAACTTAACTCTATGGAGTCTTGGGCTATTTTGTCCATTTTTTTATTCTTTTCATGTCTTTGTAAGTCATTTTGTGTCTTTTTTTTGGTCATTTTGTTTCTTTTTTTAGTCATTTTGTGTCTTTTTTTGGTCATTTTGTGTCTTTTTTTAGTCCTTTAGTTCAACATAAAATGTGATTTTGAATCTTTTTTTATTTTCAAAACACTATCATGCTCAATAAAGAATTTTAAATGTTGCAAATGTGCATTAATGTCAGAGTACACTGAGACATTAAACTGCATCATTTTCAATTAAATTCTGGAAAAGTTGGTGTGTTCTAAAACTTTTGACCAGCAGTGTACATTAATGCTGGATAAGAATTACTGTGCAACATGTTCCCATTCCTATATTCGACATTTTGGCATCTTAACAGTTTGGAATAACAAGTCTTTTTTGGTTCATATATGGCTAAAAGTCAAGACCTGACTAATGTAGGATCACGACAGAAAATCAAATCAAGTTTTTTTGTTTTTTTCCACCAGGTCTGTCCACCAGATTTTATGGAAATCTGATGGCAGAATTTCGAGCTACCTCACCACTGTCATACAAACAGAGGGAACAGATCAAATCCTTTGTGGAGTTAATTATTACAACTGACAGTCAGCAGAGTCTAGCCAAACCAGCTTTTATTAATTCATTCCTCCATCTGAGACAGTATGTGTTAACAGATGGGAGTACACCGGAGCAACTTTGTTGTACAGCAGATTATCTCTGACTAAGCAACTTCTCTTTGTCTCTGGTGAGCATAGTGGCATGATTCAAACACTTAATGTGGCTCAGGGCGAGCGCTGCACCTGATGCCTCGCTGTGAAATACTGAATTGAAGCAATGCTCTTGAGGATTTGGCACTTGCATGTTGTTGTTGTTGTTGTTGTTGTGTTCCTGGGGAAAGCTACTGTGGTGAGAAAATTCATCCATGAGTCAAAATATCACAAATCCCAACAGAATGAAGAGAAGGTAGACTGCAGAGCACAGAAATAGATGTGAGTGATACAATGAGGATTTTATGTAACCAGACTTTTTTTTTGACACAGATGTATACTGATGTTTCACTGCAGTGTTTGCAATTTCTTAAAATTAATGCATTTACAGCTTTAGGGTAGCATCAATCCAATGCAAAAGCAGCACAGGGGTAGAAGTTTCAGCTTTAAATATGCTAAATATGATGCTGTATCTTTACCTGAAAGCATAAGAGTTCAGAAGAGCCCCAAACGAATTCAGAACCACCACTTTAGACAGAATGGGAGGATAGTTAAACACAGTTTCTGTGTGTTTGTGGCAGTGGGCAGAGACAACTCTTATGCAATATTAAGTGAAATTTCATCCTAACTGTGAGACAGTGTCAAACAGACAGGAAAAAGAGATTAAAAATCCATTATCTCTCTTTAAATTACTCTGTCTTATGTAAAAGCTAATGATAAAAATAACCCAACATAGCTCCACTGCATGCTCTGCCCACATACATTACTATGTGTGGTCTTGCAGAGACAGCATTAAAAAACAACTTCACTGGCGTTTTTCGTATTAAATCAATATGGATTGAAACAGAAAATAAAACGTACGTGGAGATAAATGGAGTTAACTCGTGGCTGTGGCATTGTTAATGACATTGTCTAATTTGCGGAGAAAATTACTTCTTGAGGAAAGACAATCGGATAAACAAAAGCTGGGGAGCTTTTGGAACTATTAAGCAAAGACAGGCAGATCTGTAGTGTGACTGCAGTAAGGTGTTAGAAGTTAGTATTAATTACTGTTTTATCGCCCAGTGACAGGCTGTACTTTCTGTTAAAGTAATCCAGAGCAAAGAAAATTGTGAGAAAGGAGAAAATTGGCAATACAGTAAACTGAACCATGAAGTCAAATCCAGGAAGTCAGCACTAAAGCTGCCATCCAGAACGTTTTCTAAAAGACCGCAGTCTGACCAGCAATTACAGGGAACCTCCTACCTCCAACCACACCTGTTATTGAGAGGAAATACTCTCTCTTCATCATCACCCTCTACAACCTGTGGTGTTAGCATACACAGTCATAGCAAGTCCAGTAAATGGCTCCAATGAAACCACCATCAACACCATCCATAGTCTTTACAAAACAAACTGTTTAAGACATAACAGACAAGCCACCCTGTGTCCTATCAAACTACATTCCCTGACAATGAAACTGCATTTTCAATTTCAACATAGGGGTGTGCCATATCGTATCATTCAAGATAATATCTGTATTTTTCTTTTATGGTTAAAAAAAATGCATATCATGATATTGGCAACGTTCCTACTTCTTGATGTAGTGGCGTAAGGTTAACATTAGCTAACAATTAAAGTTGTTTTAATCACAAAAAGCTCCTTACTCTCTGTCGCTAAACAAATGCAGCTTTCAAAATAAGAGCACAGTGTGTTAACAGAATCCACCACAGAACTTACAAGAAGACTGTCAAAATAAGATGCCTTAAATAAAACGTACAAGAACCTTTATTCTCCTTTACAAAATTTCATTAAAATATGCCCCCGAAACCCCTAAATGGTTATTTTTATTATTTGCTCATACTCAAGAGTCAAGAGTAAACTTTTTGTATTTGGCAACTGTTGAGATTTGCACCTCACACTACATTTTAGATTTTTATTTATTTATACAGACTAAAAACTAAAAACTTTGATTAGAAACTTATTTGTGATACGTCAAAACTAAAGGTAATCTGGGATAAAATAAGTTTCCCTTCGAATAGTCATAACAATGCAGTTTCATTGTTTGGAAACTTATTTTTTAGAAGACCATGTTGTTTAAAGCTGAACATGGCAACACTGTTTACAAACACTTACTGTAAGACACATCTGAAGCTATAGCTTTGCCCTGTTTCAAATAACTCATATTGATAGATAATTAACCTCATTTTAACTCCTGGTATACCTGGATTTGATCCTTTTTGCACCCAGATCTAGAACAACATGACTGTTTCATGTTTCTCAACCCATACAGTCCATGGTGTGGCAAAGTCACACGTGGCACATTTGACAGAGTTGGCAGTTCAGCGTGTTATGCATTCATGTAAAAATAATTTGGACAGATGTGTCCAGTCACATGATGGGTATCAACTCATATGAAGTGCTCTATTGGCATCGGTATCACTTTAAAGGTGCTGGAACTGGTACAGGTGTAATTTGTTTAAATGATCCCCAGCCCTACTAAGTCATCTCCACTGACATTATACTGGACATCCACTGTTACCTGATCTCCCTCAGAGATACTGTTGGCAACTTGATGCTCAAACCTTTAAGTTTGCAAAAGGGAACCTCTAAAATGTCTGTGCTACGCCCTTCAGCAGGCTTAAGAGTTCTCTCACATCAGGGCCCCCCAAGACAATGATGATTAAGGGTCATAAAAGGCTTGCATTACAATGAGGAGCCAACTTTATACTGACTTCACATACTACAGTGGTCACAAAGATAAAACTGCTATAACCACAATTATTCTATTGGCAGGACACATGACAGGCACAATAAGAGGCTCCCATTAACATTTAAAAACGTATCTTATACTGCTTTTACTCTTATCATATATAAATGCATTCATTGTTAATTATTTTTCCTATGAATACTTAAAACATACACTACCGGTCAAAAATTTTAGAACACCCCAATTTTTCCAGTTTTTTATTGAAATTAAAGCAGTTCAAGTCAAATGAACAGCTTGAAAGGGTACAAAGGTAAGTGGTGAACTGCCAGAGGTAAATAAAAAAAGGTAAGCTTAACCAAAACTGAAAAATAATGTACATTTCAGAATTATACAAGTAGGCCTTTTTCAGGGAACAAGAAACGGGTTAACAACTTAACTCTATGGAGTCTTGGGCTATTTTGTCCATTTTTGAATTCTTTTCATGTCTTTTTAAGTCATTTTGTGTCTTTTTTGGTCATTTTGTGTCTTTTTTAAGTCATTTTGTGCCTTTTGGTGTCTTTTTTTTGTCATTTTGACATTTTTTTAGTCCTTTAGTCCAACATAAAATGTGATTTTGAATCTTTTTTTTAACTTTCAAAACACTATCATGCTCAATAAATAATTTTAAATGTTGCAAATATGCATTAATTTCAGAGTACACTGAGACATTAAACTGCATCATTTTCAATTAAATTCTGGAAACGTTGGTGTGTTCTAAAACTTTTGACCAGTAGTGTAGTTTTCCAGGATTCTACACAAAATGTGCACAAAACCAAAAGACAAGTCACTGCCACACAATGACTTTTCTGGTGCAAGTCGCCAATATAAAAAAGGAAAAAGGTTGATGCCTTGACTACAGTGCATTCAGAAGAAAGACAAAGAAAAGCTTGGGAAAGAAAGGGCAACATTCAAGAGCCGGAGGAGGATAATAACATGCAAGTCAAGGCAAAAAAAACATGGGGGAAGAAGGGGATGTGAAGCCAAGTTAGGAACTTGAAAAAATGATACAACATGAAGATGATAATAACACCAGCTGAACCACTAGTGGCTCATATATACATTGCTTATTATGTCTTGCAACAAAGGACAAGGTAAGATCTTATTGAAAAGCATGGGTTTTGCCCGGAGTTTTACTTTGCCCAGTTTAAGATGTATCAACTGATTACAAAGAACAAACCATTTTTACATCTCTCTAACTTTCTTCCTCTTGTCTGTCATGTGAGCTTGGACATTTTAAGTGAATAACCTGTAGCATCTGGACTGAATCGGCCTCTCCGAGGGGAACAGTGTGGCATGCCAAGCTTGCAAATCATGTGGACATGTGGATGTAGGACTTGAATGACTGTCAGTAGACATGCCAGGATGTTCCTGTGTGGTGTCTGTGTGTGTGTGTGTGTGTGTGTGTGTGTGTGTGTGTGTGTGCAGCTAAGTGTGAGAGACAGCGAGGGGGTTGCGGTGTAACACTTTATGATAGCCGTATGCATTCAACTTTGGCTAAACAGAGTAGATTTGTTCTGGAAATCAAATAGACAGATGTGCCCTTAAAACCCAAACTTATCCCTTTAACCATGAAAGGAGCACTTGTGCTAGTTTTGCAGATTCTTGAAAGAAAGAAAGACAAAAAGAATAAACATTGATTCTTTTTAAAGGCTGATTGAGTGTTAAAGTGTATTGGCATAACACTTGCAGCCTGAAGGCTTTTAACAATCCATTAAGTCAGGATATCACATCAGAATAAAAGCGCCCTTTGAAAAGAAACCTCTCTTTCTCAGTTAAAATCTCCTCTAGCTGCCCACATTGTTGCCTGTGAACCCATAAGGTCTCTTTCTGCAGGAAAAAAAGCCTCGGAGCATGTGTTGCTTTTGTTATAATGGTTTGAGTGATATTATCTGAATGCTCTCAAGTGGAGGTCCTCATGTCCCATTTTAAAATGTTCAAGTCACGGACCCCTAACAACACAAAGATCTGTCCATGGAGACACTGAATATTTGCACCACTGACTTCTTTTCAAGAAGATTTTTTTTAAGCAGCTGACTTTGTAGTGAGTGAATTACATGGGTATGTAAAGTTTATATAGGGAGAAAGTAGTATCACAGTTAACTACATTTAAACTAGTTATGTGGCCTATAGTCTATACTGGGGTATACTAATTTGTATTGAATTATAATATATTGAAATGAAACTTCTTATTTTGCTTGGCAACAAGGTTTTATCCCACTTTTAGAACACGAAACCCAAACATGGGAATAAAATTGGTTATTATGCTCTTACATATACATATATATATATATATATATATATATATATATGTTAGAAGTAAAATTGAGAAGTGGAGAAGAGGACAGGATGGAAGTAAACGCAGCTGGGCTCCTCACAAAGACCCTGTTGTTACTGAAACATCAACACAGACTAAACATGCGCAACAATGTGCCCTTAAATGCATTATTCTGTTAAAATAAAACATTGAGAAAGGGGAAGAAAGGACATTTCTTGTCCCTTTTTTTTTTTAAATGTTGTCATGCATGTCAACAAATAGCTTATGGTCTTACCTCCACACTGAACGGCTGCTCCTCTCCGTTCACGGCACATAAAATCCACAGCAACAACTGCAAGCATAACGTCCCCATACAGCAGCTATTAACACATTTCCTATTGCGGAGCGCCAATAAAACCATAGTGAACCCCGCTGTTGTCGCTTATTGTCTCTGTTCAGTTTTATTTACAGTCGGTGCAAACAAAGGGACAGCGGGGATAAATCCTACACGTTTAGCAGCAACATTGCTGATGTCTCGGCGTCTCGTGCTGCTGGAAGCGGAGGAGAGGAGAGGGGAAACGGGGAGAAAGCGAGGTGGTTTTCTCCGTGGTTTCTGGAGGAGGTTTCCCCGGGGAAAGTCTCACTGTTAACGCCTGTCAGCAGCCTCCCGGTCCCGCAGTCCCCGGGTCAGTCCTCCGGTGCACCGGCCGTTGTTCCGAGCGGACGCGTCCAGCTGGTTTTCTGCAGCGCGCGGCATAGCTGCCCGTTTTCTATCGTGTTTCCCACCGAATGCGCATGCGCGTACTGGCACGAGCGCCCCCATCCCGCTCCTCAGCCAAACACCTATAAAAACAATCAGGATGGGTTTTTGTTTGAAATGTTCTTTACCAGCTCCCTGTTTCCTCCGTCGGTGCATTTTATCTAATTTTTTTCCAGTGGTGGAAGAAGTATTATGATCCTTTACTTAAGTAAAAGTACTAATAAAACACTGTGAAATTACTCCACTACAAGTAAAAGTCCTGCAATCAAAACTTACTGAAGTAAAAGTACAAAAGTATCAGCACCAAAATGTACTTAAAGTATCAAAAGTAAAAGTACTCGTTTTGCAGAGTGGACCCACTCAGATTGTTTTATGTGTTCTAAATATATTATAAGATTATTTGTATTGATGCATTTATATAAGTAGCATTTTACTGTTGTCCAGATAGGACTAATTTTAACTACTTAATACACTGTTATGTTTTATAAATGTGTAATCATATTAAATATTTTTTCATGTTGAATCTGAAAAGTAACTAAAGCTGTCAGCTAAATGTAGTGGAGTAAAAAGTACAATATTTGCCTCAAAATGTAGTGGAGTAGAAGTATAAAGTTACATAAAATGGAAATACTCAAGTAAAGTACAAGTAACTCAAAATTGTACTTAAGTACAGTACTTGAGTAAATGTACTTAGTTACTTCCCACCACTGTTTTATTCATACATATAAACATTAAATTAACAACCCAAATTGGGAGTTCCCAAACCCTAACGAAAGAATAAATTATCTAAAATCCCCACTTTGTATAGAGAGAGAGCAAAAACTGCTCAGTGTTGACCAATTATTCCTAAACATTTAATCCAAAATGGCTATAATTTAATGGTTTGATTCTGCAAACTGTCTTTTTAATTTAGAATTTCCTGGCACAAGACTTGTGTGACAGGAGTGCCAGTTTACCAGAATAAATACACAACTTCTGTTTTAAGCAGAATCAAACTATTGCTCATACAATTTCACTTTTAAACGTCTTTTAACATAAGGCTATACAGGTAAAATGTTTCAGCAAAGTGCTGAACTTTGCTTACTCTGGGGATATTTATGAATTTAATATTGGGGAACCTGCAGTAAGAAAGTAGGATTGGTTTGTTTTTCATAGCAGTGTTACAATAATGTAATCTATATAAGAAAAGATATTGCTTTAATATAGCCTAATTGCCTTATTTTCCTCAAGTCAGTGTTTCAATGGGTTGCAAACACTATCAGTTACATGAGAATACAGAGTCTTAAAAAAAAGCAGTTTTATGTTTATGCTGTTTCTTTCTATTGGTGTTTCCCCCTTCTCTTTAAATGAAAGATGTGTCGATTAAAACACCAACAACTTTCTATCTACCTATACAAAAGGGCATGTTATATTACTGTATTTCTGTGTGTTGGGGCTTCATTTACTGTATTTATTTTATAAATCCTTCAAGGCCACTAGAGGGCGATGATAGGCTCATGTCAAACAACCACAACCTCAGTGTATTAGTGACTCTTTTATGGTACCCAGAAGTCCCTTCATGTCTCAGCGTTGTTTCCAGTAGGTGATGATGATGATGCCACTGACTGTCACTCAGTTACTGTAGAGTCAGTGATGCCATCAGGATTTCAAGGCCCTGCTTTTACAGGCAAGGCTTCCATCAAGGTCTAATCCTCTTTGCATTTATAAAGCATACCATGCTTTTCATATCTCATGTTGTGATAGTAAAAATATATTATGCAAGTGCCTGGTAAAAAACACAAAAACGATCCTCTGACTTGTGGCTCTCACATAATACACAAACAACACTGGATCTAAGGAAAAAGGCTTTCTCTAATCTCCTCAGATAATAGAGAAGGGTCAGATCTAATGAGCCGGATCAATGATTTTCCACTTAGACTAACACCAGGGGATGAGGAACAAGTCGGTGTGTGTCGGTGTGTGTGTATGTGCCACAGAAAGTTAGGTGAGCCGCACCATTAGCCCATTGATGAGGTTTCAATTTGCACACACAGACACACACACACACACCAACACACACCACTACCCTCCTCTGAGGAATTCTTACCAATCACACTAAATGGAAAACTCCATTTAAAGTTTGGGGAAACATCAGCAGCGTTGCAGGCTGGTGTACAGCTGTTTATCTCTGTTTGACCCCTGTGTGACCCGAGTCTTGAGTTTCTATTGGACACACTGTTACACTACAGGGTAAAAACAAATGCCATAATGCTCACTGTGCACTGTAAAAAATGTCTGTAGATTTTACGGTGAAAAACTGCTAAACCATGACAGTAAAAGATCATAAAATTATAAATTAGTTAATTCAGTTTCAGTAACAATGAAACACCGTAAATGTATATATCAGCCAAAAAAGTATTTTTTTTTTAATTAAA
This sequence comes from Centropristis striata, assembly GCF_030273125.1. Lineage (NCBI taxonomy): Eukaryota > Metazoa > Chordata > Actinopteri > Perciformes > Serranidae > Centropristis > Centropristis striata. The sequence continues at coordinate 29,826,824 of NC_081539.1, read as the reverse complement.
ACAAAGACAAAACTTTACTCCACTGTATAATACACTGGCACCGTGTTTGTAACAAAAATATACTGTAATATATATACAAGCATCACTGTAATTTTTGCATTTATTTTTGTAAAAATACTTTTTCTCACTGTTAAATGTACTAAACACCATATCTCTAATCCAATCCAGTCCAATCCCCTTTATTTATATAGCACAATTTTAGCAAACACAAGGTTTCCAAAGTGCTGCACAAACAATAAATACATAACACAATACAAAGAGATGTAGTAAACAATAGATCAGTAAGATGCAATAAGATAAAATAAATTAAAAATGGGATAAAAATAAATAAAATAAAATATAAAATGTACTGCCCACACAAAATAAAATATGCATGAATACAATAAAATAAAAAATAAAAAATCAACATAAAATCAACATAAAATCAACACTCTACGTGCTAGCAAAAAATACTGATATTTAATAGTAATATCTTTATCTTTAATTTATGCAGCATTTATAAAGTATTTTGTTGTCAATCATATGGCAGAACACCGTTTCTTTTGATGGAAAAATGTTTTATTTTTTATGGTAAAAAATGGAATAAAATGGCAATTTTAAACGTGAAATCAACAGTGATAATATCATTTTACCGTAATGTTACAAAAAGTTGCACCATATTTATTACAGTAAAGTTCTGGCAACCACAGCGGCCAGTATTTTACCGTGAAAACAACAGTTTCTTTTTTACAGTGTGAATAAAAGCGGGACTATAAATAACACAATTTACACATGTGACCTAAACGTACATAAAGTAAGTTAGAAACACTGTCTGATTTAGTGTTTGTAACAAAAATATACTGTAATATACATGCAAGCATCACTGTAATTTTTGCATTTATTTTTGTAAAAATACTTTTTCTCACTGTTAAATGTACTAAACACCATATCTCTAGCAAAAATATACTGATATTTAATAGTAATATCTTTATCTTTAATTTATGCAGCATTTATAAAGTATTTTCTTGTCAATCATATGGCAGAACACCGTTTCTTTTGATGGAAAAATGTCTTATTTTTTATGGTAAAAAATGGAATAAAATGGCAATTTTAAACGTGAAATCAACAGTGTCAATATCATTTTACCGTAATGTTACAAAAAGTTGCACCATATTTATTACGGTAAAGTTCTGGCAACCACAGCTGCCAGTATTTTACCGTGAAAACAACAGTTTCTTTTTTACAGTGTGCATAAAAGTGGGACTATAAATAACACACTTTACACATGTGACCTAAACGTATATAAAGTAAGTTAGAAACAGTGTCTGACTCTCGGGGGTTGCCATGTGACACAGTTCATCACGGCTTGATAAAGGATGCGTTGTGCTCTGAGGTCTGCTGACTCACACAGCCATTACTACACGCTGTGTGTAACAAGGCGGACTGCAGACTCATGAATTGTTAATTTACCTTTTTCCACAGCTGAGCCTCCGTTTAGAATTGTAGAGAGTTATGGAAGACACAGAGAAGGTTGATTTACCTCATAAGTGATGAGAATATAGACAGTGAGATCACCCTGGGAACCCTCAGTAGATAAATGATTCAACCTAAACTGACAAGTTCTCATTTCTTCTCACTGTTGAAATCATAATGATGTTCTCCTCTCACTCAAAATAGACTTTGTTCGCAGCACAGTTTCTGCTTAGAAGTAAAAAAATGAATTGTCCTGGCACATGCAAAACTTTTTAAAATATCCCTCACAGCACTTAAAGGGACAAGTTTTTCCTCTTATCACCAATATGTGACAACTTACACCAAAGCAATCTAGACTGATAAACAGAACAACAGGTAAGAGTTAGAATGTGTATATAGATATGAACTGTCCCTTTAAGACATCTTTAAGCCTATGATAAACTGTGTAGCCAAAATACAGACACTCAGACCCTATGGGACAAACATGTCCCCATTAAAACCCATTAAATCCACAATTTTTGATCACACGGCCATTACACTGCAAAAAAAGAAAAGTTGGGTGAACTCAAAATTTCAAGGCAACAAACTTCGATAAAATTTTAAGTTGGACAATTAAACTAAATATTTTAAGTTTTGTTTTTGAGTTTACTCAACTCTGAATTCAGATTTTTGTCAACTCAACTGTAAGTTGTGCTAACTTATAATTTTACATTGTAATAACTTTTAATCCTTACTTCTGCTAACTTCTGCAATGTGCTGAATTGGCACGATTGTAACGCCGCTATGAAATGTCAGCTAATGTTGCGACCACAATTTTGAGTTAGCATTGATACGCTAATGGCTACTCTTGTAGCTGTAACAAGCAGCGCCGCTAGCATCAGTTAGCCGCTAGCATCAGTTAGCCGCTAGCATCAGTTAGCCGCTAGCTTTCGCTAATGACCGAATTTCGCCGCTTTCCCGCATTTCACAACAAAGAACTAAGAGTTATCAGAACTATTGTCCCTTGTTGTGAACCCCAACTTAAAGATATAAGTAACAACAACTCACCAACTTGTTTTTGAGCAGACAACTGGCTTCCTTTGTTGTGCTAACTTACATTATTGCCCTAAATGTCAATCATTTATATTGCCGAGTTAAACCAACTTAAATCACTGTTTTAGGCCAAAAAATACAAGTTGACTTTTTTACAGTGTACAGCACAAAATCATCACGTCCATCATATCTGGAGTCCTGGTTTCAAAATCTAAATTTTGAGCCATTTCCTCATGTTTGCCCTATGGGCCACATACATGCTATTTTACTGGTTTCTGCTAGAGTTATTGCTGCTGTATTATGGAGTAATGTGGCATTAGATGCAATGCATCAAAACCAGTCGTCCAATCACTGACTTAATCAAAGCCTGTAAAAAAAATCCCTCTAGCATTTAATATACAGAAATTGATTCCATTTCTGTGTTTTTTTAATGGCATTTTGTAAACAAACTGGCAAGAACTGGTGTTGGTTAAAAAAACTTCAATTCTATGAAAGTGGAAATAATATTAATATTTAATTTTCTGGCAGACATTTTTGTCCTCTTAAGTAGACCTAATAAGAATATTTTAAAGGAATGCATAATGGTTTAAAAAATTGTATTAATATGAAATTCCTGCTGTTTGTCTGCTGCACATGTTGGAAGCACAGGAACTCCCATGGTTGTTGATAGTATTCTATCAGCTGGACTGAAAGTGCTTTTACCATCCATTCACTATCAAAATATACAAACACATGGTGTGTTATTCAAAACTCAATTAGATGACAGTAGGGAAACCTCTCATAAAAATAAAAATAGGTAAATACAGTATTACTATTTCTAATCAGCCACATGGAAAGTCTTCAATTCTATTTGGTGGTGTTTTCCTGAAAAACAATCAACGTTTTTTATCAAAACCCATCAGTCTGCCACCTCTATCAGCTACAGAGTCACACAATAATAAACTGGCAATAATAGTGTCTCACCTTAAAACAGGTATTTCTTCCTCACTGGAATCTGTACAAAAACCTTCCACCACATTAATAATCCACACTGCAAAAAAGCCAACTTGTATTTTTTGGCCTAAAACAGTGATTTAATTTGGTAAAACTTGGAAATATAAATTATTGACATTTAGGGCAATAATGTAAGTTAGCACAACAAAGGAAGCCAGTTGTCTGCTCAAAAACAAGTTGGTGAGTTGTTGTTACTTATATCTTTAAGTTGGGGTTCACAACAAGGGACAATAGTTCTGATAACTCTTATTTCTTTGTTGTGAAATTTGGTCATTAGCGAAAGCTAGCGGCTAACTGATGCTAGCGGCGCTGCTTGTTACAGCTACAAGAGTAGCCATTAGCGTATCAATGCTAACTCAAAATTGTGGTCACAACATTAGCTGACATTTCATAGCAGCGTTACAATCGTGCCAGAGTAATTCAGAGTTGCGCAAACTCAAAAACAAAGCTTAAAATATTTAGTTTAATTGTCCAACTTAAAATTTTATCAAAGTTTGTTGCCTTGAAATTTTGAGTTCATCCAACTTTTCTTTTTTTGCAGTGCAGGGCTCTAGCCAGATTACTAGATGCTAACACATCATTATGAATGGTTATCTATCTTCTTGGGCTTTTTATATTGTAATTTGTGCAGCGAATGACACAAAAAACAACTTCGCCATAAATTTGTTCTTGTTTGTTTTCTTGCCCCAGACATTTTATGATGATGTCACATAGAAACTGATTTATTAGCACTGAACTACAGCGCAAGCAATCACTATCAAGATAATATGAGATTTTTTTCTTTCTTGTCATATGTTGACACATTTGCTCTATGTCTGAAAGCATCTGTGAAGATGATGTGTCATTTGCATTACATTTGGTGGAAATTTCGTTGCCAAATAAACTGCAAGAACACAGCTGAAAGGAAGCAGTGAGACAGAAGTTGCGCCCCTTCCCTTTATCCTTTGGATTCAATTCATTTCACCACACTTAGCTGTGATAAACGTTTACAATAATTCTGCCAGCGTGAAAGTTTGACTTCCTTTCTTTGTTCTCCTTGTGCTCATTTAAAAGTTAGTTGGCTGGTTAATCATTTTCTCATCCTGACTTCCTCTCTCCTTCCCTAATTCTCTCGCTCTCAACCGTCTCTCTTCCTGTCCTCTTGTTAATGATTTCCTCTCTCACTTGATAATCCTGAATACCCTTTCTGAAAGGTTCTGGCCCTTTCCAACTGGCCCTCCCACCAGCGCCGAGCTCTGCCAGGATCCTCAAAGCCTCCCTTTCCAAACATGACTCTGTCTCATAACTGCTGCATCTGCTCCCAGTCAGACCTCCTGGATCTCCTGGCAGCATGAATCCAAAGCCTCCCGTCTGTCTCCCTCTCTCTCCGAGCAGAGGAATTAAAAAAAAAATTGTATGAGGGGAAGATGAAGTGATCTGCAACAAAGCGTTGTGTTTCCCCCCAAGTGGATGCATTATTAAAGGCATTGTAAAACCTATAGTACATTTGTTCTGGGAATGAAATTTAGTGTTCTGCTTTGCTTCTAGAATAAAATTTCAAATGTATCTCAATATTAGCCTGGCTAACACCAGACCAAATCTCATTTGAGATTTGGTCTGGACACCAGCCGTTCATTTCTCCGTAGAGGAGGCGTGGTTTACGATCCTCCAGAGCCGTTTATTGGACGCTTAGAATGTCTATCAAAGCGTCTGTAGGTAGCTCTTAGCCAATCAGATCAGTTATACCAGATGACGTAGTAGAGCTACAGAAATGGATGTTTGTTGTGTGTGTGTCTGTGAGAGAGTGTTGCTGCTGCTTTGCTTCTCCAGTTCTCGCTTTCTGCAAGATTATTTATGTTCACGCTTTATTCCCCCTCATGTCATTCAGCCACACACATCCACTGATTTTATGGACAATAAACAAGCTGCTGCGGGTCTCTGGGGGCTCCGCTGTCCTCCAGCTCGTATCGAGAGCACCGGCGTTACGGTAGCGGGGCTAATAGCTACCGCTAACGCCGTAACGGTAGCGTAGCGCTACCGCTAATAGCCCCAGTTCCGTAACGCCGGTGATCTCGCTACGAGCCGGGGGACTGCGGAGCCGCCGAGAGACCTTTCGCCTTTCAACTTTGGCTCTAAACTATTTAAAACACCATCTACAGCTACAGAGAGTTTCGCGTCTGCAGCAGCCATGTTGGATCAGTAAGAAAACTACAAAACTACAAGCTTCCAAGTGCCGGGTAGTACGCGTCATCGTCTTGCCGTCCCTCCCCGCTCTGTGATTGGATCCTAAAACAGGGCTAAGAAACCTCCCTGGTTGCCAGACCCCTTGGCAGTTCGAAATGAAATCAAGCGCGCAAGGCAGTCTGGGTATACCAGGCTATCTCAATATATCAAAATCGAGCCAATTGGGAGCTGACATTCCCCTTGTTTATTTAGGGGTGAAACTTGTCTTCAAGCAGGCTTCACAGCATGTTCAGCTCTTAATGTTCTTCCTGAGGCTGGCTGGGATCGCCCTGAGATCACGTTCTCTCTCTAGATGAAGTTTGGAAGCAAAGTGAGAAGTCGCCCTCTCAACAAGGTCTCGGATTGATTGCTGTGTTATCGTACGTCCAGCTGAAGCCAACCAAAAGGGGAAAAAAGCACTCCAGTGAAAAAATAACTGCTCTCTTCCAACAAGAGTCTTTTTCACAGTTGGATCACTTTAGTTGGGTCTGAACCCAAAATCATTTCGGGGTTCTGTTCAGCCTGACAGTGTTTCTTTCTTTCACATGGAAATTCTTCTTCACCACAAATGGTTTGCAGTTGTCAGCATGACATTGTTTATTTAGTGCTCCTTTTTTTAATTAAATATCTAAAAAGTCTCTGGTTGCCACAAAAAGGACAGTTTGGGTTTATTAAGTAGGGTTGTGGGAGTCTCCAGAGTCAGTGAATTCCAAAAAAGTTGTATAAAATTTAATACAGCAGAATGCAATAATGTGCTAATGCGTTTTGACATATATTCAACTGAAAACTGTACAAAGACAATATATTTAATGCATTACCTTATCAATTTAATAGATTATTTAAAAATGCATGTCTACTCTGAATTCTATACCAGCAACACATTTTTTAAAAGTTGGGACAGGAGGAAAGTTGTGGAACCAAAGTTAATTTGTTAAGATGATGGGGTATGAAAAAGGCATCCGCATATTCACAAGCAAGAATGGTTAAGCAAGAACACAATCTTGCACATATTTTTCTTGCTGTTTCTTGCCTGGCCAAATAATCCAACAGTTTAACCCTATAAAGCCAAGTGTATCATATTTGATACGCACGTTTTTGAGAACTCTACATCATCAGTGTGATCTTTTTTTTCCTGAAAAACTTTATTTTCTTCATGTGTTAAAGAAGGAAAAAAGAGCAACAAATTGTACAAAAATACTAGATGTAGCAAAAAAGATATGCAGGTTCCACTGGTGGATCAGTCATTGCTGCGGGAAAACTTCATATTGGCAGATGTATGATGTTGTGTTATACGGAAAAAAAATATTTAGCATGTTTGAGGAAAATGATAAAAGGAAGTCAAAGTATTAATAGGTTAAAAATGTTGGGTTTCATATGTTTTTGTTAGTTCAAGAAAAACAAACTGTGAGCAACAAATTGCACAAAAAGACCTGGTGTATCAAATATGATACAAATTAGAATTCATATGTGCCTATTCATATTGGATTTTTATTTATTTATTTATTTGTCAGCAGGTTCATTTAACACTTTTTTCATGGTTCAGGCTTTATAGGGTTAAGAACAACTCTTTAATGCTTAATTGCAAGAAGCGTAGGGATTTCATCCTAACATTCTAAAACACCTTTAAAAGATTAGAAATCTGGTGAAGTCTCTGCATGTAACAGTGGATACCCATGACCTTTGACCCCTCAGGCAGCACGGCATTAAAAAAGACCCTCACGATGTATAAAGGACATAACTTCATGGGCTTGGGAACGCTTCTGAAAACCGTTGTCGGTAAACACAGTTTGTCGCTGCATCTACAAATACAAAAAAAAATAATTTATCAACAACATCTACGGAAGCTGCAGACTTCTCTGGGCCCAAAATCATCTGAGACGGACTGATGCAAAGTGGATAAGTGTGCTGTGTCATCACAGTCAATATTAGTTTCTATATATAGAATATTTTCCCTTCTTTACCTTGCCACCAAACAGCCCCATAGCATAATGCAACCCCACTTCAATAAATCCAAACCATCCATCTAAGAAGGTTTCTTGGTTTTCATGTTTTGTAGGGATACATTCAAAACCTAATTTCAATCCTTTTAAGTCCTAACAAGTTATAGTTTCTGCTCAAATGTTTTATTTCACGTGTTTCATTAGTTATTACTCCAAGTTTCCCCTTTTTAGGGGATTTATAGGAGTTTGGGTTTCAAGTCTGCCAATACACATTTACTCATTCAGTTCAATAAAAAAAAGAAAAAAAGAAAAATATTTTGACTCATGCTCTCCCAACTTACATCAAATCCTTTAAACATTTCCAAGACAGTTCATACCTGCTGTCGCTTTTTTTTTTTTTTTTTTAAAGAGTCCAACTTCAGTTTGCACATGCACTCTTATATATGAAGTCATAGAATATGGCCCCGCATGTGCACTGATGTACACTGTAAAAAATGTTTGTAGAAATTACAGTAAAACACTGTCAAATTGCATTAGGAATGGGGCGTAAAATTAAAAATTGTGTATCACCGTAGCAGACACTTTTAATTACCGTAAATCAAGGAATAGTAAAATTTTTACTTTTACTGTCATGAACTGTAGGAAACGCACAGTTTTGCTGTAAAAATATAACATTTTCATGTAAAGTTAATGGAGATTTGCCATGATGTGTGAATGAATGACAAAATTACCTTAAAAATAACGAGAATATTCAGTCTAAATTAGTTTTTGCAGATATTTAAATTTACAGTAGAAAACCCCCTCACTGGAATTTTTTTTACGGTGAAGTTATGGCAACCACAGCTGCCGGTAATTTACCGTAAATTTAACAGATTATTTTTTACAGTGTAAAACCCGGTAGTCATGTTTTGAGGCATGGCTTGGCTGAGCTCTCAAATGAAACAGAAAATCAACATATCTGGGTCTCTGGCTCTGATCACAGACCATCAGAGATCTGATTGCACCTTCCTATAGGAAGTTTCAACATAAGTCAGAGAGCTGTATTAACCCGGCCATGACACCAGAGTCCCTGCCACTTGTTTAAACTCTGGACACACAGACATACAGACAAACAGCAGAAATGGGTCGACTCGGTGTAAAAATAACCTGATTACAGCCCACACGTTGCCATCACAGAGAACAGATTGGACATTTACATAATAAGCTTAGTCGTGCAGTCTGTTTCACACCAACAAGAAACCAGATTCACTTTGCAGAAGCAATAGAGTCCCTGTTGTCTGTACTGAGAGAGAAAAATGTGGGTAACAAATGTGTGTGGCGTGCTTCACACACTTGTATTGACTCGAGAACCACAACTTGATGCAGCTTGAGTTGGTTTAAAGAGATCAGAAAGAAGATGTATGAATCAGATTGAGCTGTTCAGATACCAGGCTTGTCAGCTGATTTGGCAGTAGATTAGTTGAAGTGGGGAAGACAGTGGATTTTTTTTGGCTTTAGAGTCCTGCCGTTTCTTTGCTGATAAAAGCAAAAAATCCCAACAAGAGGAACCGGTGTTGAGAGACAAAAAGATGAAGAAAGAGAGAGAGAAAGGCAGACAGAGGAGTTGTGGAGGAGTTCTGTGAAAAGCAAAGCATTGAGTAGGTACTCTGAGTGGAGGGTGTGTGTGGATTGGTCACTGCAGGCTGAGACAAGGTTATTATAGTTAACGAAAACTAACGAAATAACGAAAACTAGAATTGAAAAAACATTTTCGTTAACTGAAATAAAAATAAAAACTAGAGTTTTTAAAAAAACGATAACTAACTGAAACTGTAATGCGTGGTTACAAAACTAACTAAAATTATAGTGAAAATTTCCTTAGTTTTCGTTTTTGTCAACTTTTTTCATTCATAATTCAGTGTTTCTATTTGAACATGCAACACTAAAATATGTTTACTGAGACTGGGATGTCTACACTAGAACCAAAATTCAAAACACCTGGAACTGTAAGAGTTAATAACCTTATTGGGGCTGAGATGAATAAACCAAAGGAAATAAAGGCAAAATTTATTATGACCACTTTGAATCTGGCACCAACACATAGCCCATTACAAAAAAAACTAAAACTAATAAAAACTAAACTAAAATTAAGCATTTTCAAAAACTAAAAACTAAACTAAAACTAGAAAACTCACTCTAAAAACTAACTAAAACTAACTGAATTTGAAAACAAAAATTCACAACGAAATTAAAACTAAAACTAATGAAAAATCCAAAACTATTATAACCTTGGGCTGAGAGGAGTTAGTTTGGTGCAATCAAGTAGTTCTTCCACCTGAGCTTCAGTTATAACGTCAACAGTTTGGAAACTCTTTTGTTCCTCAGTCTGTCAAACATCAGAGTTTTGGTTCTCAGTAGCATCAGTGAATCTGGGTCAAACTCTGAATGTAAAACGTGTCCATGCATTCATTTTTTGTAATGTCTGATGTTATATATGCAGACGGTCCTCACCCAAGAAATGGACACAAAGGGCAGTTTTGCAAGCAGTTTATAGAGAGGGAACCAAATTACATATTTTGTAGGGCAATCTGGAAGTTAGCATCACCATGGGGTTTAGAATTCGCCGAGGGGATTGTTGCATTGGATTATAGATCATGGCAGAAAATAATCTCTGTGGCAGACATACGTTTTCTGATGCTTACGCGGTTTGTTCAGCAGGATAACTTTTACGTTGTTTGAAACATAAATGCAGCCGACAGATAGCCTGGGTATACCCATACTGCCTTGCGCGCTCGAATTTAATTTCGAACCTCCATCCAGTCTGGCAACCAGGGAGGTTTCTTAGCCCTGTTTTAGGGATCCAATCACAGAGCGGGGAGGGACGGCAAGACGATGACGCGTACTACTCGGCACTTGGAAGCTTGTAGTTTTCTTCCGGATCCAACATGGCTGCTGCAGACGCGAAACTCTCTTTAGCTGTAGATGGTGTTTTAAATAGTTTAGAGCGAAAGTTGAAAGGCGAAAGGTCTCTCGGCGGCTCCGGTGTCCCCGCTAGCGGCTAGCGGCTAATAGTCCGGGGGACAGCGGAGCCCCCAGAGACGTAGCAGCAGTGTGAAACGGGTAAAATGCTAACTTACTTCCTGGTTTGAGAACTCACTACTGTGGCGTCCTATTGTGACCATACAGTAAGTTAGCGGGAGACCTCTAGTGGCCACAGTAATTATATCAGGTGGAAAAAAGGAAGTTCATAGGTCCTGTTTGGGTGGGCTGGTCAAACATAACTTCCATATATAAATAAATGTCCCATTCTGATGTCACTCTCCTCAAATCTTTATTGAAACTGCGTCAAGTAGCTACGGACATTTTTGTTTTGTTTTTAAACTCAAAAACCTTTTCCTCACCATGACCATGTAGTTCTGGTGCTTAGACAAAATCAAGTGATTTTTGTTTGAATTCTCAATACGACCCAGTGTGTCACTATGCTTTCCCCCCAAAAAACTTTATTATCACTATGGTAGGTGTAACTTAATACCAATAATCTAGAGGGCATCTTTGCAGAATTTGCAAAACTGTCCCATATGAACATAAATCCTATGGGCTTAATAAACTCATACATACAATTAAGGTGCAATAAATCAAAACATTCACTGAGGTGTTTAAACTTGAAAGTTTTATGATAATTTTGATTCAAACAATGTGGAGAATAAACTCAAAACAGGCTAACATTTAGTTCACGTATTGTTTATTAGTCAACAAAAAGGATATCAGCAAGGTCAGTCAGTGCACTTTATATTTTTGCTTTCCTCTAAATTGCTATCAACATAAATTGATAGTATCAGCTAACATACAGTATTATACTGACTTTAGCTCCCAGATGGCCACTGCAATGTCAGAAACAGTTGTGCAGTACCTCCACGTAGATCTGATAAGACTAGAAACTGTAAGCTTCAAAGTCAAAGCAATGGAAACTAATTCACCACACACACACACACACACACACACACACACACACACACACACACACAGGGCTTTGGGAGATTTTCCCCAGTGATTGGTTGTGGTTCCAGCGGCTCTCGAACCCAGAGTCTCTGCTCTGCACCAAAAATGTTTCCACCCTTCCTGTACGGGGTAAACATTCGTACCATGCAGCCTCCCATTGGCCAAAAACCTGAAACTGATCCGTACCGCAAAATCGGAAGTAGGTCGATTGGCGCTGTTGGCAAACTGTGTCTCTCCCTAACTCACTCACTCTCACTATTCCTCTCTCTCCGACTCAGTGTGGCCAACAGTTTCTTTTTCAAACTTGTGCTTGTGGGAATAAGGCAGACTGATGCCATCACAGAGCTGTTAATAACTTCAGTGGGAGAAACTTGGAGGGGAAGTACAACACTAAAGAAGGCAATGGCACTTTTTATCTCCTGCATTTTATGACAAAATATTAAAAAAAATATGAAGTTGGTGAGGCGGCATAGTCTATCTTTTGCAGTGGGTGTTTTTTTTTCTGAAATGGTATGAATTTGACTGTAAAACAACAGTAAATGCTGGCAGTTGCTGTAATTTATGCCAGCAGGTTAGTTTTTGCTGTTTGTTTACAAACGGTAATAAAATCTGTTACTTTACATTTCATTTGCCACAAACAAAGAAAAGGTAGAAAACAGAAGACGAGGAATAAAAAGTAAAGGCGCGACGCCACTTTTGCGTCTTCTGTTCAGACCGTCATCATGTAAATGTAGCCTTATTTTTATTTTTTTTAAATCTCATTGAAATATATTTGGAAGATACACATTTTTATATATACACAAGCTCGTATTGCACAATTAGACTATCATACAATGGACACATTCTGGGTTCCTTTTGTGTACAATGAGATATTGTTTGAACAAAAAATAGGTAAGAATTGTTCAGTCGTTCATCATTATAAATGTATCATTTTATTATTTATTTAACACAGGGGCCACAGCAGGGGCCAAGGGCTTCTTCACAGGGGCAGTGGCCCCTGGAGGCCCCTGTGTAGAACCACCACTGCCTGTATTGAACTCATGACATGCCAATTGGACATAGTCCATAGGGTGGAGACATTTTTTTAACAACTCAACCCTTATGAAATGACTCATTTTACTACCCAAATCTGATTCATTTGGTCCAACAACATTTGGAAAGTCTAGAAGAACTGTAGGATTAAATCTTTTTATTTTTATTTTATTTAGTGGAGCACTAAACCAGAAGTAGTTGGCCTGGTTGGGCATGAGGTCTGGGTATTTTCTATTTCTATTTTATATGCTATGAATGGTTGGATTTTTTGTCATCATAATGCTGATAAGGCTAAAATTATCCACTCTTGTGGTTCACCAACTGTAACTGTTAATATACATGCAAAGGATGAATATTTATGTGTTTTACAATGAATATTACATAATGTAAGCCACAGGCATTCATTACAGTGTATGAAGCTTCAAGAAATAGTTAGGACATGTTTGGAAATATAAGCTTACCAATATGCAATTTTCACCATATTTTGAATAAAACTTTAAAAAAATAGGTCAGGGAATAGTGTAAATATGAAAAATATTGCTTTAAATTGCTTTCCCCATTCTGACAGTGATAATTACTGTTTATACAACTCTAAATGATCTCTGAATATTAGAAGCAGCACCAGGGCTTGTGCTTTGTATAGAGACAGAAATAAAAAAAAAAAAGAGTGTGAGTTACAGCTACCAATGCATTATTCATAGTTAGTGTAATTTTTTTTCGAAATGTTGTGGTGCAGAAGCACAAAATGCTCCAGCCCAATGAGAGGGAGTGCTGTGTTTGCCAACTGATCTATAATTTACCAGTCAGGGTCTAATGATATCTGCATCATCTGCTTCAAATGTCTGCTTGTGTGTTTGTGATGGAGAAACAAGGAGCTGGCTGTGACCGAAGAGGAAACACAAAGGTTCTGTGTGAGTAATATGACACGGCACTTTGGCCGATATGTTTTAATACAGCTGATGTAAAGGTGGGAACACTCTCCGTGATGGATCAACCACCTCCAGCAGCACCGTGGCCGCCGTGCTGCCGTCCACTTCAACATATTGCTGAACAAAAGCTGAATGGTGCAACTTCAGCAGTGAGGGGAACGCCACAGCAGAGAGATGAGCAATGCACTTACCAGGCTACTTTGAGAAATTATGATTGATTACAGCTCCCTGAAGCGTTCCTCACACCGCTCCTCTCTGTGCACTAAATTGCTTCTTGGCTTTGGGCAAAGCACCATTTCACACAGGGACATTTTAAAGCCGACTGTAGCCTGCAGAAGGGGGTTAGCCTAGACCTGTCACAGTTAGCATGTGAATTAATGCTACGTTACGCTAGATGGGTTTTATTCTTATTCCGAGTGCGACTGCAGTAGCCCAGCTGTCGGCACGGATTAGCCTGTAGTCTGAATGAATACCTGGACCCTCCTGACTGCAGAGGGCTCAGGCCCACAGGCTGCAGTCATGGACCCACATGATTTAGAAAATGTGTCTGAATTGTTGGCCCAGACTGGCCAGGTTCATGTAGTGTGAAGCAGTGCAAGACTTGGAAGACATAAAGTTTTTGTCAGTTTAGCTCAAGGGAGGAAAAAGAAAATGTACAGGAACTACAGTTTTTCAACATCAATGCTCACTTACACTGACACAATCATTCACAAATACAACTGATCAACTCTGGACTACACTGCAAAAAAGCCAACTTGTATTTTTTGGCCTAAAACAGTGATTTAAGTTGGTAAAACTTGGAAATATAAATGATTGACATTTAGGGCAATAATGTAAGTTAGCACAACAAAGGAAGCCAGTTGTCTGCTCAAAAACAAGTTGGTGAGTTGTTGTTACTTATATCTTTAAGTTGGGGTTCACAACAAGGGACAATAGTTCTGATAACTCTTATTTCTTTGTTGTGAAATTCGGTCATTAGCGAAAGCTAGCGGCTAACTGATGCTAGCCGCGCTGCTTGTTACAGCTACAAGAGTAGACATTAGCGTATCAATGCTAACTCAAAATTGTGGTCACAACATTAGCTGACATTCATAGCAGTGTTACAATCGTGCCAGAGAACTTCAGAGTTGAGCAAACTCAAAAACAAAACTTAAAATATTTAGTTTAATTGTCCAACTTAAAGTGTTAAATTTTATTTGCAGTGTAGCTGCTGATATTGAGATCAAAATATCAATGCAAGCAGCAATGACGTGTTGGAAAGTCACACTTCCCTCATGTGATTGGAACCACGCACCTTTGAATGTTTTATATTATGAGCCATGTCTACTTTAATTAATCATTATCAAATATGCAAATTAAAGCTTTATGAAAACTCCTTAACTTGTGTCCTGAATTTCAGGTTGATATCTCAGTGCATTCATGAGGAACTGCAAATTAAAAAAATGTTGTTTTAATAACAAAAAAATAGCTTCAACTCTAATATCTTTAATTTGCTCCTTTTTTGTCGCCCTGCAACTGTTAAGCTCAGTGCGACTCACTGGCCTTCACCTACAAGATATCATTTAAAGAGACATGCTTCAGTGAGGAAAAGCCTCAAAATTACCACAAAGAAACATACAACTACCACAAAGAGACAGATTGCAATTATAAAAAGGGGTAAAACCACCACAGACAAAAAATAACTACAAAAGAAATACTAAATCAATTACAAAGAGCCTCAACATAACTAGGAAGAGACAAAAAACAACAAAAAGAGAATAAATAACTATATCGTCTATTAGTCTAGACGGATTTCAGAAAAAGGGCCTCCTGTAAGAAGTGAGGAGCATTTATGGGTACAAGTCGGGAACCGGCCTACCTTACATACCTCAAGGGTGCTGAGTCCAAAAAAAATGGTTCCCAAGCGAAATTTTGAGTTTTTGACCTTCTAATTTGTATATCAAATGGCCAATTGCCATCTTGCACAGTGATTGGACCATTTCCCCTTAGTTTTTTTGTAAGTAGCCAATCAAAGATGAGGAAATTAAGTTTCTGGATCTATAGTCTAGGGTCAGAGCAAGAATATAGTGGAGGCTCAGTGGCTTTTTTATGCATATATATGTATGCAAAATACCAACTGGAACATTTAAAAGTGATATTGATTGAATATTTATGTCGGCCTTAAAAAACACACACAAATAATGCTTAATTTAACCTTACAAGTTGGTATTTTGCATATATATATAAATATACATAAAAAAGACACTGAGCCTCCACTATATCGTTGCTCTGACTCCAGACTATAGATCTAGAAACTTAATTTACTCATCTTTGATTGCCTACTTACAAAAAAACTTGAAGATGGGCAATTTGGCCGCCATATTGATCTGCAAATGAGAAGGTCAAAAACTCAAAATTTCGCTTGGGAACCATTTTTTTGTGGATTCAGCACCCTTGAAATAAGTAAAGTAGGCCGGTTCCCGACTTGTACCCATAAATGCTCCTCACTTTCACTTTTTGGACAATTCTGTCTAGACTATATGTGTAATGCTCTTATTTTGGTGCATGTCTGTGAGGGGCTCATTGTCTCATAATCTGCCAACATACGCAGCCTGTGTATGTATTGACCGAATGTTGGTGATCTTGAAATTGAAGCCTACTCCAGTTCTCACTGTAAGCAGCTCCAGATACAAGTGTTAGCTACACGTCTAAAATGTAAATGTAAAAAATCTAATGGGCTAAATTAGCCCTGGGCCAAGAATAAATGTGAGCTGAAAATATGCCATGGGAAAACCATTATCCCGCAGATGCTTCCCAGATGAATGATCACATTAAAACAAAGGTGTTATGACACGAGAGGCCTTTAAAAATGTTAATTGTAAGCAAAAAGCCCTGGGCTTTCAAAGACAAATTTGCTCCAACAGTTGAGAAACACTTCATGTAGCGGCTAGGCTACAGATGTGCTGCAGATATGAAGAGTTTCTGTGATCATTAGCCTTGCTAATGAGCTGGGTGGATTGGGAAGACTGGTGCGGTGTGAGAGGGAGTACAGAGGGTTTGCTATTGTGTCTCTGACACAGATACAAGAACACATTCCTGACTGATATCACTGCCAACTTACACATGAATGAATGTGGGGAGGTGAAAACGCTACAGGGAGCAGTAAAAGGAAAGGAGCGGGGCTCCCTGCACTTGTTAACACCAAATAATGCAATCCTGAAAAAAGAAAATATTTCTTTTACAGAGCGCACCTGAAGCCCAGACATAAAGCTGCCATCAGGGTGATTTCTGACAAGCCACTACAACTCAGCAACAGTTGGACCCAAAGATGATTTCAGAGTGTTCATCTCAACCATGGACACTCATGGTCCCCACTTTGAGGACTTTTTCCCCCCCAAGTCCCACAAAAAGGATCAATATAGTCACATACAAATATTATAAATAATTATATATATATACATATACTATAAACAATTTATATTACATTGTGAATACCTATCCATGTATATTATAAATGACTATATATATATACACTACTGGTCAAAAGTTTTAGAACACACCAACTTTTCCAGAATTTAATTGAAAATTATGCAGTTAAATGTCTCAGTGTACTCTGAAATTAATGCACATTTGCAACATTTTAAATTCTTTATTGAGCATGATAGTGTTTTGAAAGTAAAAAAAGATTCAAAATCACATTTTATGTTGGACTAAAGGACTAAAAAAAGACACAAAATGACCAAAAAAAGACACAAAATGACTAAAAAAAGACACCAAAAGACACGAAATGACTAAAAAAAGACACAAAATGACCAAAAAAGACACAAAATGACTTACAAAGACATGAAAATAATTCAAAAATGGAGAAAATAGCCCAAGACTCCATAGAGTTAAGTTGTTAACCCATTTCTTGTTCCCTGAAAAAGGCCTACTTGTATAATTCTGAAATGTACATTATTTTCCAGTTTTGGTTAAGCTTACCTTTTTTTATTTACCTCTGGCAGTTCACCACTTACCTTTGTACCCTTTCAAGCTGTTCATTTGACTTGAACTGCTTGAATTTCAATAAAAAAATGGAAAAATTGGGGTGTTCTAAAACTTTTGACCGGTAGTGTATGTTGACCAAATACCTGCAAAACTAATGTCATTTTCATTGGCCTTAGTTTATATCTCTCAGTCCACCATGTTGCCCATTTCCCACTAATTTGTCAAATGTTCAACCCTGGAAAATATAAATTTTACCAATGCAGCTCCACTGACCTTGACAACACTGTCCTGCATACATCACCAGCAGCAACCTGAGATCATGGGGTCCATATGGAGAGGACTGGGATAAAATGACATCAAGCATCATGTCCTTAGGGACAGAAATGGTTTAAAGAAGCATATGGGATCCTCACAGATAGATACACAGACAAATGGACAAAGTGTTAGTGGTCAGAGAGCAACCTGGCAGCGTTTATCCTAGACAACGTGTCATTTCCTGGCAGCCCCCCCACACAGTGACGGCATCACAGGAAGTTCACCTGCTGCTTCTGACCCTGACTCATAAACTAAAACTGCCAACTGGTGTGTGAACGACGGACACAGTGTTTATGTGTGTGTGTTGCATCAGCGTTGGAACCCCGCACAGGATGTAATAGGTCACATCCTCTGATATTTACTGTATGTTTGCCTTTAACAATCACATCCAGTTAGTGTGATCTTCCTCCGGGACATAAAGTACAAGGCTGTGACTCATTATGGACCGTCCAATTACAACATTATAGAGATCAACAGTACACTAATGGGACTCTTTTAAAATGTGCGCTGACACACTGCAAAAAAAGCCAACTTGTATTTTTTTGGCCTAAAACAGTGATTTAAGTTGGTAAAACTTGGAAATATAAATTATTGACATTTAGGGTATTAATGTAAGTTAGCACAACAAAGGAAGCCAGTTGTCTGCTCAAAAACAAGTTGGTGAGTTGTTGTTACTTATATCTTTAAGTTGGGGTTCACAACAAGGGACAATAGTTCTGATAACTCTTATTTCTTTGTTGTGGAATGCGGGAAAGCGTTGAAATTCGGTCATTAGCGAAAGCTAGCGGCTAACTGATGCTAGCGGCCCTGCTTGTTACAGCTACAAGAGTAGCCATTAGCTTATCAATGCTAACTCAAAATTGTGGTCGCAACATTAGCTGACATTTCATAGCGGCGTTACAATCGTGCCAATTCAGCACATTGCAGAAGTTAGCAGAAGTAAGGATTAAAAGTTATTACAATGTAAAATTATAAGTTCAAAAATCTGAATTCAGAGTTGAGCAAACTCAAAAACAAAACTTAAAATATTTAGTTTATTTGTCCAACTTGAAATTTTATCGAAGTTTGTTGACTTGAAATTTTGAGTTCACCCAACTTTTCTTTTTTTGCAGTGCAGTTTGATCATATTAAACACATGTATACATGGATAGTTAGTTAGTTTTTTTACTTGTATATCACAACAGGAATGTTACTTGAACAAGTTTATGACCTCATCTTACCTACAATTTCTTAACCAGTTAGAGACTCAAAAATACACTTAAATACCTACAATTAGCCACAAAAGAATAGGCAAGACAACAAAAACAACTACAGGGAGATGCAAAACAGCTGCAAAGAGATAATAATAATAATAATAATAATAATAATAATAATAATGAGACAATAAACATCTACAAAACACATCAAAATGACAACAAAGAGAAACAAAGTGACCAAACAGACACAAAACAACAATAAAAAGGGGCCAAACATCCACAGTCAATAAGATACTACATAAAGATAAAAAAAAAAAAAAAAAATACATTCAGGAACAGAAAATAACCACAAAGAGACACAAAGCAACTACAGAGAGACATGAAACAACAACCAAACCTGTAAAGTCTTTGTGTATTTTCGAACCTGGTCTCACAGAAATCCGTGAAATAGCCACGGATTCACTCAAATTTCCGTGAAACTGACACGGATTTCGCTACAATGCAAGTTAATATTTTTTCCTATTGGTTTGTTCCAAGTCACGTGACTTTCAAGGTCCGGGCGGTCAGAACAAAAAACATGGCGGACAGTTCTCTCATTTTTAGTGAAAAAAATCAATATTTTGCTCTTCTTAGTTCTTAGTTTCTGCATAAAAATGGGTTTTGATCACATTTCTAGCGAGAAATATATGTTTTATTTTCTAAATATTCACTCAGTGAATGTACATAATCACTTTGTATGTTGGAATAGCCACGGGATATGACTCATATGTCATTAACTTGCATTGTAGCGAAATCCGTGTCAGTTTCACGGAAATTTGAGTGATTCCGTGGCTATTCCACGGATTTTGAGTTAAGAGAATCCATGGCTATTTCACGGATTCCTGTGAGATCATGTTGGTATTTTCCACACATATATTCTGTTCATGCAAATGGAGCATCATAACAAGTAATATAACAGACAATTGGTCTATATTCATTTTTAAATAGAGAGTAGATAAAAAATAAAATAGACATAAAATTCTAATAGAGAGACAAACCAGCCAATATGGACTATTGGCACTCTGAGGCTGTTCCATCAATCTTCTATAACTGGGTGCTGATTGTGTCAGACTGAGGCATGTGTTTACACACTGACAGACAGTAAATTTCACACTGTAAATTATTCATTATGTAACTGCAGACAGGTTTGTGGATTAGGTGAAGACTGTTGACCCCTGGTGGGAGAGCAGATTTCCATTCTGCGATTGGACCGACTGGAAGGTGCGGTGAGGGTCAGTGATCCCTTCTCTCCAAGGATGATGAGCGGCCCTGATGAAGAGCTCAAACGGGCCACATGAGCAAATAAAAGCAGCACCGAGGGAGCACGGTTGTTTGTATGCAGCGTGGCAGCAGCACAGGTTCAAATAAATCTATCAGAAGTGAATTCATCATAAAAAGATATATTCATTTGAAAGGTCAGACTCGTCTGTGAGACAGACAGCTGAAGATATTTGCAAATATTACATTATCTATGTATTGAATATTTTGAAGGCAGAGGGTGTCCAGAAGATGAAAAAGCACACACAGGTTCAACCCATAAACAAATAGGTGTGTGCATGCAGATGGAAGTTATGCTTCTTTATTTCCTGAAAGAGATGAAAACCTGAGAGTAGGAACTGATTTCATCAATTTGTTGGCCTTTGTGTGCTTTTTTGCATGTTCAGTTGATGGACTTGTACACTGTAAAAAATGTCTGTAGATTTTACGGTGAAACACTGCTAAACCACGACAGTAAAAGACCGTAAAATGATGAATGGGTTAATTCAGTTTCACTAACAATGAAACATCGTAAATGTTTATATCAGCCAAAACAGTATTTAGTATTATATATATTTTTTAAAATACATTACTCCACTGTAAAATACACTGGCACCATGTTTGTTGTGCAAAAAATATACTGTAATACATATACAAGCCGTCATTTTTGCATTTCTTTTTTGTAAAAAATACTTTTTTTCACTGTTAAATGTACTAAACACCATATCTCCAACAGAAATATACTGTAATATTTAATGGTAAAATCTGGCATTTATAAAGTGTTTCTTGTCAGTTATATGGCAGAGCAGCGTTTGTTTTGATGGAAAAACTTATAAATGTATAAATATAGATAGATATAGAAACACCATAAATGTATATATCAGCCAAAACAGTATTTTTTATAGTTTAGTTTTTTGAAACATACATTACTCCACTGTAAAATACTTTATTCATACAGTAAAAAATGTAATAAACTGGCAATCTTGAATGTAAAATCAACAGTGCTAATATCTTTTTACCGTAATAATTAAAAAAGTTGCACCGTAATTACTACGGTAAAATTCTGGCAACCACAGCTGCCGTTTTTTTACCGTTAGATTTTTTATAGTTTAGTTTTTTGAAACATACATAACTCCACTGTAAAATACTTTACTCATACAGTAAAAAATGTAATAAACTGGCAATGTTGAATGTAAAATCAACAGTGCTAATATCTTTTTACCGTAATATTTAAAAAAGTTGCACCGTAATTATTACGGTAAAATTCTGGCAACCACAGCTGCCGTTTTTTTACCGTTAGATTTTTTATAGTTTAGTTTTTTGAAACATACATTACTCCACTGTAAAATACTTTATTCATACAGTAAAAAATGTAATAAACTGGCAATCTTGAATGTAAAATCAACAGTGCTAATATCTTTTTACCGTAATATTTAAAAAAGTTGCACCGTAATTATTACGGTAAAATTCTGGCAACCACAGCTGCCGTTTTTTTACCGTAAAAACAACAGGGGGTTTTTTTACAGTGTGAGGCCGGCTGACTTCCTCATCATCATAAATCCCCATTATAAAAGCAAACAGTGATATTTGACAGTCATAATGCTCAATTGCTCCCATTCTGTTGTGTAATGAATCCTCCACTGGTGGTCTGCTGCTGAGCCCAAACAGCTGCAGCTGCTATCTTGCTATCAATGCTGCACATTACTATCTGTATTATTATCCATTTAACCCAGTATGGGCGTGCAGCACATGGGTGCTTAGAGCTTTATCTAAAGCTATGATAGGCAATGAGTGCTGTAATCAATGGCTAATAACCATCCAGGCAGCTCAGCCGCTCGTTTGGACGGCCAGGTGGAATTGGATTATCTGATTGGGTCGTTTACAATGTGTCTGGTGGATATTGAGCGCTGTGGCCAGCTGCAGGGTGGATGTTCCAAGTGGGAACAGAATAATCACTCTGCTGGCACATGGGTGCCAGTGTGTGGGGTTACTGGTGGGTTAGAAAGATTCAAAACAAATAAATACAGTTTAAGACTTGATGTGGAGACAGTTACTGAGATGTTGGTGTATCTGCTTATTAAGTGTATTATCAGCCTAAGAGCAGCAGAGTATTTCAGCAAACCAATGTATTGCCCTGATCCACTTTCTGACTGAGTGCAAGGATTCTAAAAGTTGTTGAGAGTGGAACTTTGTTTGAACTAATCAGAATAGATAGAGAGGTAGGTGAATTGGCCAAAAAACAAGTAACAAGGGAAACATTCAATAAATAAAGATTTTCAGTTGTTATGATCATTAAATATTTTCCTGTCCTTCCATCCATCCATCCATCCATCCATCCATCCATCCATCCATCCATCCATTCATCCCCTCTGTCCTTCCATCCATCCATTCATCCCTCCATCCATCCATCCATTCATCCCCTCTGTCCTTCCATCCATCCATCCATCCATCCATTCATCCCTCCATCCATCCATCCATCCATTCATCCCCTCTGTCCATCCATCCATCCATCCCTCTCTCCCTCTCTCCATCCCTCCATCCATCCATCCATCCATCCATCCATCCCTCCATCCATCCATCCCTCTCTCCCTCTCTCCATCCATCCATCCATCCATCCATCATCCATCCATCCATCCATCCATCCATCCATTCATCCCCTCTGTCCTTCCATCCCTCCATCCATCCATCCATCCACCCATCCATCCATCCATCCCTCCATTCATCCCCTCTGTCCTTCCATCCATCCATCCATCCATCCCTCCATCCTTCCATCAATCCATCCATCCATCCATTCATCCCCTCTGTCCTTCCATCCATCCATCCATCCATCCCTCCATACTTCCATCAATCCATCCATCCATCCCCTCTGTCCTTCCATCCATCCATCCATCCATCCCTCTCTCCCTCTCTCATCCATCCATCCATCCATTCATCCCCTCTGTCCTTCCATCCCTCCATCCATCCATCCCGCCATCCCTCTCTCCATCCATCCCTCTCTCCCTCTCTCCATCCATCCATCCATCCATCCCTCCCTCCCTCCATCCCTCCATCCATCCCTGACAGCCTCTTTGATGGAGATCATGCTGTCATCTGCTTTCTGTGTTACTCACACTCAGAAATGGGACGTGGCCCTCCCACCACAATCTGTCTGTGTTACCGAGCTGACTTTGGGGAGGGACTCCGGTCACTTCGCAGTAGACTTTATTTCTCTCCGTCTTTCTCTCCATCTCTCTCCTCTCCCCCTCTCTCCACCCACTCGTCATTTGGTGCCCAGATGGAGCCGTTGCAGGCGAAGGAAGCTTTCGCTGTGCTCCCTACTTTTTACAGAAACATTTTGCTGCAGGGCAAAGAGATGGAAAAAATATCAATGAACACCTTTGGCTGTAATGTGTGTCCAGCAGAGTAAGCAGATAGGCACAGAACTGTAACAAGATTATGTAATCGCAAAGTTAAACCAAAGACATTTGATGCAGATACTGAAAATAAAATATTTTATCCATGATGTAATATCTGCGCCACCGTCAGGTCTAATTGGAAATTGGAATTTCATTTGTAATTTTTTTTTTAACTAAATAACTACATACATGCAAATCTAATAATATTCCCATTTTATTAGTCCAAGCTACATTTAGCATAAAACTGTGTTAGCATTGTCACTGTGAACATGAAAGCATTCATTAACCTTATACAGCTGACATAGAAAAAGACAGACCTGGACCATAGTCTGGACATATTATTTGGAAAATATTTGCACATAATTCTAAGCTTTTTCTTTAAGTCAGTAGCAATTGTTAAACATCATATGATTTATTTCTGATGCAATGTAAAGCAACCATCATGCATCACCTTTGTGTGAGCTTACCATATTTGACATTTATTTTAAAAGTCCAGTGAAAAAAACTTGCATCTCTAATAACTCCAAAGTCAGCTATGAATTTTTGTTTTGCAGCGGAGAAGTTGTATTAAGGGTATACAGTTATATGTGAATAAGAGCGTGAATGGTTGTCTGTGTGTCTCTGTGTGGCCTGTAATAGTCTGGTCACCTGTCCAGGTGAACCCTGCCTCTCACCCAACGTCAGCTGGGATTGGCTCTAGCAACCCAAGTTCGGCTAAGCGGTTAGGGAATGAATGAATTACATTTGTCCTGTGTTTTGGAGCTCCATTTGAAATTTAATAACTATTAACTATAGTTATTATTAACTATAACTATTTTGAACACACAAACATTCCATGCCAATTGACCTATGGCTAAACCACGCCTCTAAAAGTGATGAGCCAATCACAATGCTCATAGCTAACCCAATACACTTGGACATTCTCTGCTTCCACGTCCATTGAAATGCATTGGAGTTAGTCAGTTTTCATTCATTTTTTAATGTTTTTTCTTGACATTTTAAGTTTGAAACGTTAGCCTAACCCTTTCTAACATTAGGCTAAAGTTAGCTAACGTTAGCCTAACCCTTTCTAACATTAGGCTAAAGTTAGCTAACGTTAGCCTAACCCTTTCTAACATTAGGCTAAAGTTAGCTAACATTAGCCTAACCCTTTCTAACATTAGGCTAAAGTTAGCTAACGTTAGTCTAACCCTTTCTAACGTTAGGCTAGTAAATTTTTGCCTGGAGTTGAAGCTTTTCATCGACCTTCTCAACAATAAAATTATTAATATAACCCTCCAATGCATAGCTAAGGCCCTTTTGGTGACTTCGAGATGATATATAATCTTTCTGATCAAAATCAAAAATAATCAATTGCCTCCTGTGAAATGTCTCACACTGTGACAGCTGCCATAGCGCCTGTCACCCAATGTTGACTGTTTGTCCGAGTGAGTGGAGGGGGCGGGGCTTAGCCATAGGTCAATTGTCATAAACGCTGCTTTCAAATTGGCTCGGAAAGCTGAGAATCTCACTGTTCACATGCAAAGTCTGTTTCTAGCACTTATTTCATGTTTTTGTCAGACATGTCTGGTGTAGCATTGATGCTATGCTATTTCTTTAGGGTTTACACTTAGCACACAAAGACTTGCTTTAAAAGTTTACTGATTAAAGCCTTGTAAATAAAACTAAAAAGCAAACATTCATCAACATGTGCTGGTTATTCCTATTCCACGTTACTGAATATAACATAATAATAATATTATAATAATAATAATAAAATACATTGCATAATAAGTCAGTAAATTGCTCACTTCACAGAGGAGAAACTGTCACAGTTAGGTTACAATGCATGTCTTTGCACTGTGTGATTCAATTGTCTTGATTCGATGTGATGACTAAATGTTTCACTGCTTGTTCAAATGATTCAAAGCTCCTCGTTGAATGCATGACTAATATTTGCAATTAATTTTGAACTTTTCAAGAATATGAACACTGTGATTTCTGTTTGCTAGTGAAGGATATTTGGAGCTCCACAAATGAATGAAAGCTATTATATGAAAACTTTTGCCTTCTACTTCCTGCCACTTCCCTCTCATTCTCCTAACCTTTTTACATAAAAGTTTTGTGTTTCCATTGGTTTGTGATTTGGTATGAGAGTGTAACCACAGGAGTAGCCAGCTCTGAACATGCTGGTCCTGTGCAGCTGAGTTGGTAAAGCTTGTTATTGTAAAAGCCTGTGGTTTGCTCACCACAGGAGACAGCCATGCTGAAAATGCATGTTCTCCTTTGAACGAGGGCACCTGGCTCAGCTACACCAGCGAACATGTACTGGATGATCCTGGAGAGGAGGTCGCTCACTGCAGAGATGAAATGTGCTTCAGCATGTTGTCAAAAATGAAAACAACAGAGGCTGGCGAGGGAGTCCCGTCAGGGAGGACGGGGAGCTTGGATTGGATTACAGGTCATTTTTAAAACATCCTCACTCACATTCTGTACAGGCATCAGCTACACTTCCCACTGTTGTAGCGTCTAGTGAAGCTTTTCCTTCTCACTCGACAACATGCAAGCTTACACCAAGGCCAAACATCTGGCCATCTCTCAACTCTGGAGTGAATAACACACTGTAAAAAATGATTGTAGAAATGACAGTAAAACACTGTCAAATTACATCAGAAAGGGTGTAAAAATAAAAACTGTGTCACCGTAGTGACACAGTTTTGCTGTAAAACTAAACATTTTCATGTAAAATGAATGGAGAAATACCATGATGTGTGTATATATACCATGATCAGGTTGTAAAATTAAACATTGTATATCACCGTAGTAGACACTTTTAATTACCGTAAATCAAAGAATAGCATAAAACTTTGAATTCTACTCTAATAAACTGTAGAAAACACATAGTTTTGCAGTAAATATAAAATTTTCATGTACAATTTATGGAGAAATACCATGATGACACAATTACCCCAAAAGTAATGGGATTTTTCAGTAAAAAATGACATGATATTTACATTTACATACGCTCACTCTATTTTTTACAGTGAAGTTCTGGCAACTACAGCTGCCGGTATTATACCGTAAATTAAACAGACTTTTTTTTACAGTGCAGAGTTGCCCCAGGATGTACTTCTTTAAGAAAAAAGAAAATGTTGTACCGAAGTGAAAGAGTTACTTTTGAGAAATAATTTTAAGTGGAGTATGTGAATTATAAAAACACACTGTAAAAAATTGTTGTAGAAATTTCAGTAAAACACTGTCAAATTACATCAGAAAGGGTGTAAAAATAAAAACTGTCACCGTAATGACACAGTTTTGCTGTAAAACTAAACATTTTCATGTAAAATGAATGGAGAAATACCATGATGAATGACACAATTACCTTAAATATAATGGGAATATTCAGTCTAAATTACAGGTTTTGCTGAAATTTACATTTAAATGTACAGTAGAAAAACCACTCACTGTAATTTCTACGGTGAAGTTCTGGTAACGAAAGCTGCCGGTATTTTACCGTAAATTAAACAGATTATTTTTTACTGTGCATGTTGATATTGTAAGGTAATTAGATATATTTTTCACCCGCACTATTGTTAAAATATTAATGGTCACATAGTTTCAGCGATAGTGTTTTTTTTACATTTATCTATTTTTATGTACATTCTAAAGTACTGCATTATAAAAGTATGAAGAAAATCACAAAATCCCTCAATTTTGCAATTTTTGTTCAGTTAAGATGATTTTTGGCTCTGTCGAAAATGTCTTTTTTTAATCTAATAAAGTGATCAACAGTTAGCCTACCAGTGTAGCCGTATTTTGAGATAATGTATTAATAATTACGTCTTTGGACAACGTGAAACATGGCCAATAATAGCTGACATGAAAGACGATGAAACAATGAAAACCTGCCCAATTGAACCAAATTCATAAAAGACCTCCTTTATTGTAGCTGCGGTTAGATGGCAAAGGCAATGTTTTCATTTTGTAACTGCTAATTCTTCTACTCTGTCTACTGGCACCTTAAGCTTTTCTAATTTGCAACATTTTAAACATTTTTCTTTATAATTATATAGAAACACAGCAAGTGTGTGTACAGATACAGATATAGAGGGAATTAAGAGTTAAAGACATAAAACTACATTTTATAGCAACTGGCATAACCATTGCCGCTTTTATCACCTGTAGCTAGCTAATTAGGCTAATGTTAGCTACACTCATTCTTGTACATTGTCACAGGCGGATTTTTTCTTTCAAACTGACTTGAACAATGTGAGTGGATCTTAAATCTGCACTTGACTAGTACATACAGTACATAATATAATGGTAGAGTTAAGGGTAAAGTTCTGGCTAGCTAGCTGGACATGCTAACATTTGCAACCTACGAAAAAGCAGGCAATTTTTTTTTATTTTAATCCATACCTTGCACTTTTGCGCAACTATTTTTTGGTTTCAGAAGGGGTTAAAAAGGAAACCTTACTACAGCCCCGTAAAAACAAAATCATTTTTTCATTGACAGATTGACAGGGACAGTCTAGCTCAGCCTGGCTAACACCAGACTATTCTCAAATGAGGGCTAGTCTGGCAACGAGCAATGCATTTCTCCGTAGAGGAGGCGTGGTTTATGATCCTCCAGAGCCGTTTATTGGACGCTTAGAATGTCTATCAAAACATCTGTAGCTAGCTCTTAGCCAATCAGATCAGTTATACCAGATGACGTAGTAGAGCGACAGAAATGGATGTTTGTTGTGTGTGTGTCTGTGAGAGAGTGTTGCTTGCTGCTTTGCTTCTCCAGTTCTCGCTTTCTGCAAGATTTATTTATTTTCACGCTTTATTCCCCCTCATGTCATTCAGCCACACACATCCACTGATTTTATGGGCAATAAACAAGCTGCTGTGGGCCTCTCGGCGGCTCCGCTGTCCGCGGTAGCGGGGCTATTAGCCGCTAGCGGCTATTAGCGCCGCTAGCGGCTAATAGCTAATAGCCCCGCTACCATAACGCCGGTGATCTCGGAGCCGCCGAGAGACCTTTCGCCTTTCAACTTTCGCACTAAACTATTTAAAACACCATCTACAGCTAAAGAGAGTTTCGTGTCTGCAGCAGCCATGTTGGATCCGGAAAACTACAAGCTTCCAAGTGCCGAGTAGTACGCGTCATCGTCTTGCCGTCCCTCCCCGCTCTGTGATTGGATCCCTAAAACAGGGCTAAGAATCCTTCCTGGTTTCCAGACTGGATGGAGGTTCGAAATTAAATTCGAGCGCGCAAGGCAGTCTGGGTATACCCAGGCTAAGTCTAGCTAGGGGTGATGAGCTGATTCGACAGATGCTGTTATGTTGACGGCTTTAGCTGACAATTAAATACGGATGGTTGAATACTTAAAACTTAAGAGAAAAAGCTCCTTGGTACTCGCAAAACAATCAAAACTTACCAGTCTCTTGACTAACATGAACCATAGACCATATAAATTGCATGGAAAGAAAGAAATCAGCTGCAAAAAAAACAAAATACTACCAATTTGGAAGAAGGCCCAGTCAGCAACAAATCATCTGGAAACAGAAGAGAATAAAAGGTCTGAAACCTATTACTGAGACGATGCTCCCCTGGTCATTAATGGCACATTTAATTATTTTTTATAAATCCCTCTTCACCTCCAAGTGAAGTAACGGCTCAAGAGAAGATTTAATGACATACTTGGAGGGGAGCTCCCAGCCTGCTGTGTCAGAATATGAACACCGGCTCCTCCAAATGTTCATTCTACCAAGGAGAAATTTGGGAGGCCATTCAGTTAATGCCCTCTAGCAAAGCACCTGGTTTAAACACGTTCCCATTAACATTTTCTCAGCCTGAATTATTCTCTGTATAATACATGTAAACAACAGAAATGTCCTCTATACAACAATCCCCAACATGACTGGCCATTAAATGTAGTTTGGAGAACCTAGATAGTGGGCAAAACACTATAACATTTTATTGCTGCAGATATTAGTTCTCTGAACAAGAGAGTGAAAGCTTCTTTCTACAGCTGCCATGGGACACAGGATCAGCATTCAGCAGCAATACAAGGAGGAATAACCTTATAAGGAGCAAGAGTCTAACATATAATCTTTAGATTCAATATCTACAGCTTGCTGCATAGCTTCACAGGTAAGTTAAGTCAGAGAAGGTTCTCTAAAACCTCTAGGAGCACAGACATGGGAGCCTGGTTTAGGGAAAGTGGGCACATAGAGCCAAGAGCTGGTTAGCATTTTTTTTATTTATTTAACTTTTATTTAACCAGGGAATATCCCATTGAGATTAAGAACCTCTTTTTCTTGAAGGGAGCCCTGGCCAAGAGGCAGCAAACACAGAATACAGTTACATATTTACATAACATGCAGACCTTAAACACGTCATGAGAAACAAGTACATGTTGTAGAATTGGCCTCAATAACTCTTACGGTGTGTTCAGACCGCACGCGTAGCGAATATTTCGCGCGACAAGATTACATACAAAGTCAATGCAAACACGCGAATAGGCGCGAATTTTTGCCGGCGGCGCGAATCGCGGGTTTCGCGCGACGCGAATGCCGCGATTGACGCGAATGTCGCAGCGCGATTGAAACAACGCAAATTCGCGTGAGTTCAATAAATTCAACTTTGGCAAAAAATTCGCGTGACGCTGTGTCGGGACAGCCTATCAGCGTTGAGATTCTGGACAACAGTGACGTCATGCATCCCGGGAACCCGCCTATTCCGGAAAAATGGAGGAGAAACTTATTGTTGCGGTCTGTGGGCTTCCCGAGCTTTTTGACACATCATCACCCTCCTACCGCAACCGGAACCATAAAGATCTTGCCTGGAGGAGGGTGAGTGAGGTCACCGGTCTGCCTGGTAAGTTGTGACAATGTGATTTCAGCTATCTGTTGTAGCTACTTCTCTACAAAGTTAGCATTAGCATTAGCAGCCTTCGCCGGCCGGCATATTTAGCGAGTTATTTACTCGCGCGAGTGACGCGAATAAATTCAACTACGCGGCGCGAAAATTGAACACACCGTTAGTTTGGATTTAAAAGTGCTCAAAGAAACAAATTCAGTTAATTTCCATTCTTTCTGTAGCATATTCCAGCATAAGGTGCAGAGTAAACAAAAGCCCTTTTACCCAACTCTGTAGAGCAGAAGGGACAGGAAGCAACAATTGATCTAGTGAACGAAGAGAATAAGATCCTGCATTTCTCACAGTAATTAAGCTGCAAATGTACGAAGGCAGCAGTCCCAATATTGCCTTATAGATGAAAGTATACCAATGACTAGCCCTTGGAGTGGCCATGCTTAGCACCAGGAGAGAAGCCGCTCACATGGCTAGTTTTCCAGAGTGTTACACTATAGTGCCCTTTTTGTTTTTTAAGACATCACAAAACTTTTCAAAAAGTGCATTTTGAAGATTGCAAATTAGCTTTATATTTTCAACACATCAGAAGAACTTTTCCCACAACAATCACAAGTTAGACATTAAATCCAATGAACCAGCAAACTGCTTGCCAGTAGCAAGCAATAGTTGTTGTGTAGCATGCAGTGGAAAAAATGTATTTGTAAAAACTGAAAGTCTTCCAAAGTTTATATTCTGAAGTATAAAAAGGATCATAAAACAACAGGTTGCTCTTCCATTATTTTTTATCTCTCCTTTAGGCAAACTGGCTGAGGTACGCTTAGAACTTGCTGAAACCCTGCATTGTGGCCATCACTGCTGCATGTGCAATATTGAATTGGGGAAACTTTTACGATGACAGTGCACCTATGAGAGCAATAATAATAAACCTAATCTTAATACGCAGAAAGGAGTTATGAAGGCACCACTAAAAAAAGACATTAACCCCCTATTGTGTGGCATGCTGCAGGAAGGCGCCATGAAAGTGGCTGGAGGAAAAGAAAAACACCTAATCATGATCAATAAAAACCTAATACACTGCTGCTTGTGTAGCAATGTCAGTTATGAGAGGACAAGATTTTATGGAGTCAGAGTGTACTGTGGCATAAAAATCAAGCGAGTATGATTGCCCCGGGGGAGTGTTTTTATGTCCAAACCCTGTGAAACCTTGAAAAATTGGACACACCGGGGGGTTATGGGTGTTATCAACCCCTGACACACGGTTGGAGATTGTCAGAATGAGTCCCATCTCCCTCCACTCCTGCGAGCCCTGCAGGACTGTATATTTTCACCAGGGTCATGGTGCACTTATAGGAGAAAGTAATTGAATAGAATCTGATTCAACTTCATGGCACTCTACGGGCAGGAAATGCTACTCTGTGTCTCAGAGGGAGGTCAACTGAGACAGTTTACAATTTAGCTCGATATGTGCAGTTAACTGTGCCTCGACTGAAAGTTGAAGTCTTAGAATTTCTGTCGCTGAGAGGTCTGGTTCGCTCTCGCCGCATCGACATTCCAGCACAAACTCTGCTCCTAACAATCCCCTGTGTCTCAAGGCTGGTTTGTCAAGGGCAAGTAAGCTGTAAATCTAAGTGGGAGGGTTGGACAGCAGTGTATGGCACTCAGTCCTGTCAACAGCCGTGTCCCGCCTTTGACTTATAACTGACATACCCCTGATGAGGTTTCCATTGACCTGTCGCCACCATCTCATCTCGCTCTCCTGGGCTCTTACCTTTTCTTCTGCCTGCCTCCCTTTTCACATTAACTTGGTTGAAAGCAGCATTTCAAAAGTCCAGCCACTACATAACATCTAACTCTAACTCATCACACACAAAGTGAATCTCAGCACATGTCCATCACCATGACAGTCTCCAGTGATCAATGATGACTTCACCAAGCAACAGTCTCATTAGGCCGACCAAAGGGTTGGTGCCTTCACATACAGTACGCAGCCTTGCTCATAACTGCACACTCACTAAGTTAATTGTGCACCTCAAGGGTATGACTGCCTTCAAACTGCTTATTCGTCATATGAGTGATTGGCTCAATGAGACACTGAAGAATGGCTTCCATTCAGAGGCCCCTTGGGGTGAACATGTGCGGATAGAAGGCCATAGATCCAATGAAAGTTACACCAGAGAGCTGTAGTTGCAGCAACATGGTAATAGCTCTTTCTGGTAGAAACCTTGGATAATACTGGAACTGCACATTTGTCTGTTGCACCAAGGTTATATGAAGGTGTTTACCAGCTCAACAGCAGTTTTGCTAGATTGGGTCTATTTACGGTTTTGCTGCTTGGCCCATTGTACAAGCCTAAAAGTGATTTGATCCGCAAAAAA
This sequence comes from Centropristis striata, assembly GCF_030273125.1. Classification (NCBI taxonomy): domain Eukaryota; kingdom Metazoa; phylum Chordata; class Actinopteri; order Perciformes; family Serranidae; genus Centropristis; species Centropristis striata. The sequence goes on along the minus strand of NC_081539.1, from coordinate 29,793,879 downwards.
AACAAATTGAGACATGGCGGAGTTAGTCTAAAAGGAACCTGGTCTCGCAGGAATCCGTGAAATAGCCACGGATTTGCTTAACTCAAAATCCGTGGAATAGCCACGGAATAACTAAAATTTCCGTGAAACTGACACGGATTTCGCTACAATGCAAGTTAAAGACAGTCATATCCCGTGGCTATTCCATGGATATTTTTTCTGATTGGTTTGTTCCAAGTCACGTGACTTTTAAGGTCCCGGCGGTCACAACAAAAAACATGGCGGACAGTTCTCTCATTTTTAGTGAAAAAAATCAATATTTTGACTTTGTTTCTGCATAAAAATGGATTTTGATCACATTTGTAGCGAGAAATATATGTTTTATTTTCTAAATATTCACTCAGTGAATGTACATAATCTCTTTGTATGTTGGAATAGCGACAGGATATGACTGTCATTAACTTGCATTGTAGCGAAATCCGTGTCAGTTTCACGGAAATTTGAGTGATTCCGTGGCTATTCCACAGATTTTGAGTTAAGCAAATCCGTGGCTATTTCACAGATTCCTGTGAGACCATGTTGTCTAAAAGACATCTAAAACTGCGCCAATATGGCACAATTTGGATTTAAAGTTGAAGAAAGAAGTGAGACAAAAACTTTGAGGAGGGTACACACTGCAGGGGAAAAATTGGTGGCAAAATTGATGGAGTAGGCTTAGGTTTGGTGAAGTGCATTTATGGGCTCTCTCAGTCTCATTATGTTCCACTTGGGAACGGCTACTAAATCAAGTGCAACACCTTGTGGTAAAATTTGGTATACTGCTCCAGTGAATGGGTTAATATTAAACCACTCCAAAAGTTTTATGCTGGTGCAACCCTGGTTTTTGCCACCTGATTTTGATTAAACTTGAGTCATATTTTAGTCATTTGATGATGGTTTTATATTGCTAAAACTACAATTTCAGTCTAATTTCTGTTGTGTTTACTGTAATGCTGTTCTGGGTTTAACTTGAGACTAATTAATTTAGACATAACGAGACTTCATGTAACTGAAAGGCAACATGCTGCAATTGTGGAAGACAGTGTTTTACAATGGGTGATTTTGCATCATTATGCATGTTGAATAAGATTATGAGCACTATAGATCTCATCATCATAATCATCTTGTGCTGCAGTGTCATGACAGACTTTATAGCAAAAACCTCGACAATATTACATCATTAACCTCCTTATTAAGCTCCCTCATAAGCACCTTAGACTTTTGTGACAAAGCTATTTTCACTGCAGTTTAAATTCTGCTTTTGAGGTCATTCAGTGTGATTATCTCATACATCATATTATTCAATACATAACCCAGCCCTTTTTACTTCCAAAGAGTCACTAAATGACCTTGCTACATCGGGGCACATTTTTTTTACTTATATTGTGGGAAATTAATCTTTGATGATCAATGAGGCTGGTTGTATAAAAAGCCATTTGGTAAAAAGTAGTTGGATGTGTCAAAACATCCTGCCTCTTATCTCACCATTTAGAAAATGTTCTTTTTTCCTTCACAGTCTTAAAGGTTCTTGTTTTATCCATCTGGCACTGCAGTCTGGGCCCAAATGGCCGATGACGAGATACTGTGTGCACTGTGCACTGCACGGAGAGGAAGAAAGAGATGAAGAGCCAAAGAACGGTACATCAGACGAGGTGGGTGGGTAAACTCTGTCCTCTACTGAGTGCTCATCATACAGCATCAACTGTCCATTGATCATCATCATCAAAAGACATCAAAAACACAACATTTTTCACAAATGGTTTAAGTTTGCTAATTATACATCCAAACTTGAACGCTGGCACGGTATGCACAACATGTGTGTTTGATTTTATCAGCAACAAACCTCTTTTCAGGAAATGTCTGACTTTTTTTTTCTTCCTGGCATATATGGAGCTGTTTAATGGGATTTGCCTTTCAGCTGCTTTCTATATGCTTTACCACAAAAATGTATTTGTACTTTGGATCAGCCAACACATTCAGAACACTGAGCTTCCACGGATCCTTTCAATCAACGTCTGCTTAGCTGAATATATTAACACAATATGTTCAGGTTTTTATAATCTCTATACACAGAGCCATGGTCAGGTTGTGTTTTCTTCAAATATAGTCATGAGTCCTTAGTGAAGTTCGGAGCCCCCCAAAGTCTCGCATGGTGTTGTTTTTTTTGTTTGTTTTTTCCCTTTCTTTCCACAAGACAAATAACTTGTTCTCAGAAGATAATACCGGGGGTTGGGGGGAGAATCACCTTTCAGGAATTTAGGTGCTGTGTAGTGCTGAATTTTTATTTTGGTTTTATTGTTATTTGATGCGATATCTGTGCTTGTGGGAGAAATTGCTTGTAATTTTACTTCAATTCTAACCATTGTTGTAAATTCTGGTCAAAGTCTGGTCATTGGGCACCACTGACCCATTAAAGAGAGACAACTACTGCCAGCTTGACCAACTCCTTTCTATAATGAGGACAAACACAGCACTCAGTGTGTGGGAGCTGTCCATGACTCAGCAGGTGTTGAAATAACAAACCAAAAGTAACGCCTTGTGGAAATCAGCACCAACAAGTCTAACTAGCTCCAAACTTCAAAACACAATGGGTCCTTCCAAATAACTAATGGTACGGCACCAATAAACCACTTACAAGTATTGTGTTTTTTCAATTACAATCAATGTCTTGAGAGTCAGCACCTCTAACTCTGAGGCAACATGGTCTCACAGGAATCCGTGAAATAGCCACGGATTTCGCTTAACTCAAAATCCGTGGAATAGCCACGGAATCGCTCAAATTTCCGTGAAACTGACACGGATTTCGCTACAATGCAAGTTAATGACAGTCATATCCCGTGGCTATTCCAACATACAAAGTGATTATGTACATTCACTGAGTGAATATTTAGAAAATAAAACATATATTTCTCGCTAGAAATGTGATCAAAATCCATTTTTATGTAGAAACTAAGTCAAAATATTGATTTTTTCACTAAAAATGAGAGAACTGTCTGCCATGTTTTTTGTTCTGACCGCCGGAACCTTGAAAGTCACGTGACTTGGAACAAACCAATAGGAACAAATATCAATGGAATAGCCACGGGATATGACTGTCTTTAATTTTATTTTCAGTAAACATATTAATTGAAACCATGTCATTTAATTTATTGGATCTCCATTAGCACCAGCAGATTAGCATAGCTATTCTTCTTGGAGTCCAAACATTAAGTCAAATTGTCCATTCTCCGAGATCATCAACAAAACAAAAACAACAACAACAACAGTCAATACAGTCACACGCATATACAATCATAGATGCTGACAAACATACATATATCAGTACAATTAAGAGTCCATACACAACATACAAACACCATATCATAACATACAAACAGATACCAAAACAATAAAAGAAAGATAAATAGATCCACTGAGCCAGTAAGGTTGGTTTCTACAGCTTTGCCTCAGCAGTTGTGGATTATGTAAGTTTCTTGCAAGTCCACCTCTCTACATGGAGTTGTAAAAACAGAACAGAAGTTGTTAGAGTAGCCTTGAAAAAAGTATTTTAATGTTCAACATTCTGTCTGCAGCACATGTTCAATACAAGCAGATCCTTGTGATTTTCTCCTGAAACCGCCAGCGTGCTTCAGTCCGTGGAACATTCTGCCTTCCTGAGCCCAACTCAATGCTAATGGCCCCAGCAGGTTAACCCAGGCCATTACATGACAACTCTCTCCAGTCCAAATCTTTTTGTATGAAAGACAAACTTCAATAATGAACACAGAAAAACTGGCTTTTCAGCTTGACAGGGCCTCTTTGAGCAGGTGTTTCAGCTTAAACTCAGCAGACATGAACAATGCCAATGATGTTAAACACAGACGCAGAGGATCTCTCTCCCGGAATGGTATTTCCTCTTTTCTTTTAAAGCTGGAAGCAATTTTAGCCAAGTGGGTTTGCCAACTCTCTCTTTCTCTGCACACTGGTCGTATCCTATATCACACAACCTTTGTCCTGTGCAAGCACGCACTAAGCATATTTACAGTTCAGGAACTTTTTTTCTACCACACACACACCAATTGGACACAAACATACGGTTCAATATATGAAAGCACACATGCTGCATTAATATGCGTATATGCAAAAATACAGAACACACACACACATTGACTGCACTGCAAAAAAGCCAACTTGTATTTTTTGGCCTAAAACAATGATTTAAGTTGGTAAAACTTGGAAATATAAACTACTGACATTTAGGGCAATAATGTAAGTTAGCACAACAAAGGAAGCCAGTTTTCTGCTCAAAAACAAGTTGGTGAGTTGTTGTTACTTATATCTTTAAGTTGGGGTTCACAACAAGGGACAATAGTTCTGATAACTCTTATTTCTTTGTTGTGAAATTCGGTCATTAGCGAAAGCTAGCGGCTAACTGATGCTAGCGGCTAACTGATGCTAGCGGCGCTCCCTTTTACAGCTACAAGAGTAGCCATTAGCGTATCCATGCTAACTCAAAATTGTGGTCACAACATTAGCTAACATTTCATAGCGGCATTACAATCGTGCCAGAGAAATTCAGAGTTGAGCAAACTCAAAAACAAAACTTAAAATATTTAGTTTAATTGTCCAACTTAAAATTTTATCACCCAACTTTTCTTTTTTTGCAGTGCACATGTTTAAAACAATGACTGTGACTCGTCTAAACAGCTACTTTGCTTTAAATAGAACGCTCATCTTCTGTAAGAAGATCGCACTAATCGTTCAAGGCGATACGTTGCTATGTAACGTGAGTCTGTAAGAAGTTATGTTCAAATATGACACTAAAGATGCCAAAAAATAAGTTTCACACATTTTACCCAGCAGCAAATTTGTTGTGAAATGCGGGAAAACTGTGAAATTCGGTCATCAGCGAAAGCTAGCGGCTAACTGATGCTAGCGGCTAACTGATGCTAGCGACGCTGCTTGTTACAGCTACAAGAGTAGCCATTAGCGTATCAATGCTAACTCACAATTGTGGTCGCAACATTAGCTAACAACTTACAGTTGAGTTGACAAAAATCTGAATTCAGAGTTGAGCAAACTCAAAAACAAAACTTAAAATATTTAGTTTAATTGTCCAACTTAAAATTTTATTGAAGTTTGTTGCCTTGAAATTTTGAGTTCACCCAACTTTTCTTTTTTTGCAGTGTGCATACTCCCAGAATCTCCCCTTTCAACACACACACACACACACACGGATTGTCTCTACTCTGAGCCCGTTTATGGTCTCCGTATTGAAGGCCCTGTTTGATCTGCCTGATGTGTTTCTGTTTCACCAACTCCTCTGGGGCTCTGAGAGAGAGAGGATAGAGGCGGATCAAGGATCAAAGTGAGTGAACTCGGAGGTTTAGAGAGCAGTTCAGGGATCTAGGATGATCTCCTGTCAGCTGTAGATGATCCATTTGTACTGTTTTCATTTAGATTATGTAAAGTCAAACGATACCACCTCTACTGAAAAGGCTGCTGCTTTGAATGGCGGACTTGTAACAATGTCATTCCAGATCTAATCCGATTTGTCAGTGTATCAGTCAGACATATATCTCCGTAACCACCGGCCAGTTTGCCATGAACTTTGCTATGGACACTCATAGTTCCCACACTGCATAAAAAGAAAAGTTGGGTGAATTCAAAATTTCAAGGCAACAAACTTCGATAAAATTTCAAGTTGGACAATTAAACTAAATATTTTAAGTTTTGTTTTTGAGTTTGCTCAACTCTGAATTTCTCTGGCACGATTGTAACACCGCTATGAATGTCAGCTAATGTTGTGACCACAATTTTAGTTAGCATTGATACTGATATAATGGCTACTCTTGTAGCTGTAACAAGCAGCGCGGCTAGCATCAGTTAGCCGCTAGCATCAGTTAGCCGCTAGCTTTCGCTAATGACCAAATTTCACAACAAAGACATAAGAGTTATCAGAACTATTGTCCCTTGTTGTGAACCCCAACTTAAAGATATAAGTAACAACAACTCACAAACTTGTTTTTGAGCAGACAACTGGCTTCCTTTGTTGTGCTAACTTACATTATTGCCCTAAATGTCAATAATTTATATTTCCAAGTTTTACCAACTTAAATCACTGTTTTAGGCCAAAAAATACAAGTTGGCTTTTTTGCAGTGTAGTCAAGAGTTGAGCAGTTGTACAACACGATTGTAACGCCGCTATGAAATGTCATTTAATGTTGCGAACACAATTTTGAGTTAGCATTGATACGCTAATGGCTACTCTTGTAGCTGTAACAAGCAGCGCCGCTAGCGTCAGTTAGCCGCTAGCGTCAGTTAGCCGCTAGCTTTCGCTAATGACCGAATTTCACCGCTTTCCAGCATTTCACAACAAAGAAATAAGAGTTATCAGAACTATTGTCCCTTGTTGTGAACCCCAACTTAAAGATATAAGTAACAACAACTCAACAACTTGTTTTTGAGCAGACAACTGGCTTCCTTTGTTGTGCTAACTTACATTATTGCCCTAAATGCAAATATTTCCAAGTTTTACCAACTTAAATCACTGTTTTAGGCCAAAAAATACAAGTTGGCTTTTTTGCAGTGCAGTGGAGGAGTCCTGATTATGGTTATGTTTATCTTCATCAACAACATAGCTTTACAGCTTGAACATTTAAGGCCAAATTAGCTGTAGATGTTCATGTTTACCCAAAGATGAGTCATGTTTTTAGCCACGCTGGCGACATTACCCTTGGGATGGCCATGTTGCCCAGGTTGATCGGTCCACTTTGGTCCAGGCTGAAATATCTCCACAACTACCAGAGGAATTGCCATGATTTTTGGTACAGACATTCATGGATGGCAGAGAATGAAGTGTACCAACTATGGTAATCCCCTGACATTTTTAGCACAACCAAGGATGACATTTGTTTTGAGTAAAATGTCTTTTGAAATGTTTTTTTCATATCCCCCTCAGAATGAAATGAAATAACTTTTTCGATTTTGCAACCTTTCATTGAGCGCAACAATCAGATAAAAGTTATTATATATCATATATAATATTTTGAATAATGACATGAGCCTCTGTTGTACTGAGGACCATCATTTACAAAAACAACAAAATGCAGTAATGAAGAAGACTTGAAACTGGCGATTGAGACAATAAACTCACTAGGAAAACATTTACTGAGGTAATAAATCAAATGAGAAGTAGTGTTATTTTCTCATCGACTTCTATGCAATCTAACTTCTTTTTGTCATCAGTAGAGCCATTAGAAAGAATGCAGATTTACCTTTTCACACCCGGAGGTTGCTGCTTCCAAACATTATACCAGCTAAACATCAGCATGTGTTATCTCCTTGCTGGTTTTTGGTATTTAGCTCAAAGTTCTGTTATTCCTACACATAGAGCATCACAGAGCCGTTCCTGTTGGATTCCTTCTAACATTTGATTCTGGACCAGCTCTTTGCAGCAAATCTGATACACTTCTAACATTGTCTTGAAGACAAATGCCATTAATTATCTTAGTACGCATTTTAGCAACATGCTGAGTATAACAGATGCATCTGAAAAGGATTGTTGAGAATAAAATTTAGTGAGTTTCTTGAAATTATGATGAAACTATTGGATTATAAACAGTGGCGGTTCTAGACCAGTTTTACTGTGGGGGCCAAGGAGGGGCCAGTGTTTAATCAGAGGGGCACATTAAAAAATGGCAAAGATGATATTTGAGCATTCAAAACCTTTATTTTAGCTTATTGAAAAATCTCATTCAAGTATATTTGGAAGACACAAATACATTGATTGAAACAATGAGACAGACTCAGCAACAATAACAGTTATTTTTGTACAACAATGACATTTCTCTTTTATTTTGAAAGTGCAGTACAGTGAGAATTATCTTTATATATATATATATATATATATATATATATATATATATACATATACATATATATATATATATATATATATATATAGCCTAAACATACACAAGATTTTATTGCACAATTTAACTATTATGCAATGTACACATTCTGGATTCCTTTTGTCTACAATGAAATATTGTTTCAACAAAAAATAGGTAAGAATTGTTCCGACGTTCATTGTTATAAATTGATAATTTTATTATTAATTTGACACAGGGACCACAGCAGGGGCCAAAGGCTTCTTCACAGGGGCAGTGGCCCCTGGAGGCCCCTGTGTAGAACCGCCACTGATTATAAGATTTGTTTCGAAATCTGGATTACAGTAACAAAAGTTTTTGTCCAAGTCTTTAGGACGAAGCACCAGGAGTTGTAGCTTGAAAAGAGCTTCCTTGTTTCACTTCAAATAAAATCCAGAAAAAACCCATACTGATATCTGCTCAGTTATCACTCTCTAGATGTAAACATATACTGAAAATACTGCCAGTTAATATATCTACAGATTTAGCATTCAATGGCATCTAGTTTTCATAGGACCAGTCTGCTTCCTTTATCAGTCACCAGGCTGATGTGAATCAGTGTTGGCAGCAACTGAACCTTAATATTTCATAACTACATTTTGTTTCATTGATTTTTGGCGAAATGCTGTTAGCCCAGTTACTGAGGAAGCTCCACTCTGGGCAAAAGGGAGGGCTGTGTGCAGGAACATGTGTGATCTGCATGGACCAATGTGTACACGCTGGAAGGAATAGTTGACAATTTGAGAAATACACTTATTTGCTTTGTGCTGAGAGTAAGATGCCACATTTGTACCTGTACACTGAATACTAACAGCTGTCATTCAAGCTTCTTAGCTTATTATTCAGGATTAAAACAACAAAATACAAAATGTGTATGAAGAACTTCAGTTGATATAGGCTAGCTATTCCCTCCTGATTCCAGCCTCTATGCTAAGCTAAGCTAAGCTAATCCCCTGCTTGCTTTAGCTTGTGAGAATGTGAGAAAGCGATCAATCTGCACTTCTAAGTCTCTTCAAGAGACCAAGTGAGTGTATTTCCCAAAATGTCAAACTGTTCTGGTTAATGTGTGTCATTAAATGATGACGCACCCCTAATGGGTCCACTGACAGAAGCATGAAATACCAGCCACACACACACACACACACACACACACACACACACACACACACACACACGTACATCCATCACATGAAGGACACGTGTTTGCACATGTATATTTACTAATGTTAGCAAATATGCACGCCCCCCACATGCTTGCACACTCCCTTGTCAGTTTGAGAGTAGCCATGTGTCAGTCCATCCTTAAAACCTTCTCACAGGGCCACGGTTGGAGAAACTGGAGGGGCCACAGGGGTCCCCGTATTTATTTAAGGTGAAACCGTCACACAGTTTACATTCCTGCCCTTGATGGGGACTGAATGGACAAGATTTATTTGTAAAACCAGAGCTGGATTGGCCTGTGGGATCTTTATGGTTGTAGAGGCTGCATCATCATCATATAGAACACTTTATTTGGTCTCAGTTGGAAAAAACAACATCACTCACAGTAGGGCGATTCTTACTGGAGGTGGATGTCTGTTAGTTACTTACAAGCAGAGTTGGTTATTTCCCCCCTAAGGTTCCTGAAAGCTACAAAATTTAAGGTCTGGTCGATGGACGATTTGGAGCCCGTTGCAGGGACAAGGAAGAGTTGCAGCTCAGGGAAAAGTTTTCATTTTAGGGAGAAAAAAAAGGTTTGAGTATAGAGCTCAGCTTTATCTAGTGGAGATTTTTTTTTTCAGTCCAATGTGGGTTTTGAAGCATATTCCACAGAGCGCTCCCACTGTGCTGCTGATTGAATGGTTGTATTGATAAAGAAAGTGAGTGTGTGTGTGTTGGAGTAGATCACACTCGGACCTGTGGGAATGCGTGGAGTCGGACCAGAAAATGGATTGCATTGAGAGCTTGAGAGGAATTGGGAGTTTGGACCCTCCGGGAATCTCTGGCTGCCCGACTGTCCCCTGATCAGACTTTAAATATTTATATGACATTTTGACACAGAGCCTGTGTCAAGAGAGAGAGTGAGAGAGAGAGGGTGTGTGTGAATGTGTGTGTGTGTGATAGAGACTTTGCCCTGAGCTGTATGGCACACTATAAGACAGAACTGGGCTGCTCCCCATGCTTTGCTTTGAATCGGGACCCTGGGGTGTCTGCCATCTGCAGCCTGGCATCAAGAGGCCTCACAGATTATGTCATGATATGCCATCAGGTACATGGTCAGTGTTCCACTAAAGACATCATATGTTAACATCAACTGCTCCTAAACCTAAGACTCAATATTTAAAAACACAATAAAAACCTCAGAAGTGATTCGTCTACCAATCAGAGGCATCTGCATCAAGGTTATTATAGTTAACGAAAACTAACGAAATAACGAAAACTAGAATTGAAAAAAGATTTTCGTTAACTGAAATAAAAATAAAAACTAGAGTTTTTAAAAAAACCATAACCAACTGAAACTGTATTTTGTGGTTACAAAACTAACTAAAACTAACTAAAATTATAGTGGAAATGTCCTTAGTTTTCATTTTTGTCAACTTTTTTCATTCATAATTCAGTGTTTCTATTTGAACATGCAACACATGGTGAATATGTTTACTGAGACTGGGATGTTTACACTCCAACCAAAATTCAAAACAGTTAATAACTTTATTGGGGCTGAGATGACAAACCAAAGGAAATAAAGGCAAAATTTATTATGACCACTTTGAATCTCGCACCCAACACATAGCCCATTACAAAAAAACTAAAACTAACACTAAAACTAATAAAAACTAAACTAAAACTAAGCATTTTCAAAAAATTTAAACTAAATTAAAACTAGAAAACTCACTCTTAAAACTAACTAAAACTAACTGAATTTGAAAAAAAAAATTCACAACGAAATTAAAACTAAAACTAATGAAAAATCCAAAACTATTATAACCTTGATCTGTACCGCTGGGGGGGTAATATTATGGAGATGTTAGCCGTAACATGGAAACACTTTCTCACGCAACAGATTGTTGTAGAACGTGTCAAAATTAACTCCAAGTAATGGATAAATATTGAAGTAGATACTGTAAATTAATGCTGCCTTCAATGGAACTCGTAAATACAACATGGGGAGCTGTGTACATGAAATGCTTGCAGTCCAAGTGGTTATGTCGTGAGGCGGCCATTACTAGCCAATGGCAACATGTCTGGAAGCCATTAAGGCTTACGGGTAAAGTAACATTAATGCAGGAAATGCTAATCCATAATGGCTGTTGGAAGTAACATTTTCCTTATGGAATTACAAAATTATGAAGAAAAACTCTATACGACTAAAATAACATGATATAAACTTACCATTCATCAAAAACCAACTAACTTCTGAAATGTCAGCATTTACATCACAACTCGTGATCTCTGAGCTTTCAAATATTTCAAACTTCCCAGTTTGTGAATACGACAAGAAGGTGGCTCGTTGATACGGGCTCCTCTCCTAAACACAACCCGAGATCTGTTTTACTCTTATTCTTTTCCATCTACACTGCAAAAAAAGCCAACTTGTATTTTTTGGCCTAAAACAGTGATTTAAGTTGGTAAAACTTGGAAATATAAATTATTGACATTTAGGGCAATAATGTAAGTTAGCACAACAAAGGAAGCCAGTCGTCTGCTCAAAAACAAGTTGGTGAGTTGTTGTTACTTATATCTTTAAGTTGGGGTTCACAACAAGGGACAATAGTTCTGATAACTCTTATTTCTTTGTTGTGAAATGCTGGAAAGCGGTGAAATTCGGTCATTAGCGAAATTTAGCAAAGTTTAGCTAACTGATGCTAGCGGCTAACTGATGCTAGCGACTAACTGATGCTAGTGGCTAACTGATGCTAGCAGCTAACTGATGCTAGCGGCGCTGCTTGTTACAGCTACAAGAGTAGCCATTAGCGTATCAATGCTAACTCAAAATTGTGGTCGCAACATTAGCTGACATTTCATAGCGGTGTTACAATCGTGCCAATTCAGCACATTGCAGAAGTTAGCAGAAGTAAGGATTAAAAGTTATTACAATGTAAAATTATAAGTTAGTACAACTTACAGTTGAGTTGACAAAAATCGGAATTCAGAGTTGAGCAAACTCAAAAACAAAACAAAATATTTAGTTGAATTGTCCAACTTAAAATTTTATCAAAGTTTGTTGCCTTGAAATTTTGAGTTCACCCAACTTTTCTTTTTTTGCAGTGTATGAGATGAATACTTTAAAAAGGTTGCTTCAAGTCATAGGTAAATGGTCAAAACAGTTAGCTTACAGACTTGTAGAAGAAGGTTCCAAGTGGTAGTAGTATGGATATAAAGAATGTTGGTAGTTCTATTGTTAATTTATGTCCAACTTAAAACAAATTAAACTGAAAATTTGGAACAAGCCGGTTGGTAGTGAAGATATGTTTGTGTTTATTTGATGATGTCTCAGACAGTAAGGCCTGTTAAATCACTGGTTAGTCTGCTTTCTGGCTTCCTGTTCTTCTGAATAGAGACTTTTGGGACTTTAAACACCTTTGCTTGTTTTCGCTAATTAAATCTTCAGTGATTTTGGCCAGTTTCTGTCTTTAAACACTTCCTTGTCTAATTTTGCGTTTACCTTTTAGTAAGTTTGGCTCTTGGGCATTGGCAAGAGATTTCCCTTGCTCAGGATGTTGATTGGTGGCATATAATGTGCATTATCCTCTGTAAGACGTATTAAGGGCTTATTTCGGTAAGACACTCGAGCTCTTTAAATCAGAACCCGACCTGCTTGCAAGCTCTCTCCACCATCTTTATTCTATAAACTGCACAGCAAAGCCAAGAAGGTTTTGGCAGAGACTGCAAGGGTTTTTGCTCCATTATTCTAATTGCCTTTAACCTGTAATCAATATTTACGGCACAGACAACCCAAAGGGCTGGAGGACTAAGCATTTCCCCTTCTCTTTTCTTGCCTCTGATTTGATTAAGGAAGACTGCAGCCAGACTGAAGTGCTCTTCCTGGTTATAGCTCAGGACAACTGGGTGATGTGTTTTTTTCTCCAGCATCACTATGTGACAACTCTTGACCTTTCAGACCTCGTGTCTTCAGAAAACCCTCACCTTATTGTGAATTGAACAATCCCCATCCGTTTTCACCCCGAACGAACAATCTGCTCAACACACTCGACCTTTGTCATGTATTGTTTGCAAAACGGAAAGGCAATATGAGAATAAATAAAAAGGTCAGGTAGAAAGAAAGAAAGAAGAGAAACGGTGAAATTGACAAAAGATGAGAGAGTGCAGAAGAACGGGGGTAAGTGGGATGAGGAAGGAGAGGAAAAAGGGCCGGTGAAGGAGAAGAAACAGTGAGAAATCAAGTCTCCAGAGTGTGAAAGGCCAACAGCCCACGCTGTGATTCCATCTGGCCTCCTCGCTCAGCATGTGTGTGTGTTTCAGCAAGTGGAAGCGCGCCAGAGCGAGAAATGACCCTGTATATGTGTTTGTGTATGTAGCGAGATGCTGCATATGTGTGTTTTTCTGACTACATGCATGCTGGTCTGTGTTTGCTTGCAAGTTCATGCATGCATGCCTGCAGTCTGTGTGCATGTGTGTGTGTGGTACGATGTTCATGCATGTAAGTGATGTCAAGAAGGAAGTGTCCGCAGCCCCTTGGCGCTACAGTGTGTGTGTGTGTGTGTGTGTGTGTGTGTGTCATTGCCTGACCTGTATACAGGGACTGAAATAAGTCAATGGGGACACATCTGTGATAGTGCTGAAGACATCCGGAGGGTCTCAGTGAGTGGGTGAAAAACTTCAACTTGTACTGGTTTCTCATACTTTGCAGCTTTCATAAGATAGACAAGATAAAAGTATTTTCTTGTTAAATCGTTGTTGGAAAGGGCATAATAAGCAGTTATACATAAGTTGAAGACAATTTAAGGTAGAGATGTAGACTGTGGAGTCATTGTGTCTTGGACTGGAGTTGCTGTTGTAATAAGTTGCAACTTGATTTTCCAGAAAAAAAATGACTTGTGACCAAGGTTATAATAGTTTTGGATTTTTCATTAGTTTTAGTTTTAATTTCGTTGTGAATTTTTGTTTTCAAATTCAGTTAGTTTTAGTTCGTTTTTAGAGTGAGTTTTCTAGTTTTAGTTTAGTTTTTAGTTTTCGAAAATGCTTAGTTTTAGTTTCGTTTTTATTAGTTTTAGTGTTAGTTTTAATTTTTTTGTAATGGGCTATAAGTTGGGTGCAAGATTCAAATTGGTCATAATACATTTTGTGTTTATTTCCTTTGGTTTATCATCTCAGCCCCAATAAGGTTATTAACTGTTTTGAATTTTGGTTCTAGTGTAAACATCCCAGTCTCAGTAAACATATTCACCATGTCTTGCATGTTCAAATAGAAACACTGAATTATGAATGAAAAAAGTTGACAAAAACGAAAACTAAGGACATTTTCACTATAATTTTAGTTAGTTTTGTAACCACGCAATACAGTTTCAGTTAGTTATCGTTTTTTAAAGAACTCTAGTTTTTATTTTTATTTCAGTTAACGAAAATGTTTTTACAATTCTAGTTTTCGTTATTTCGTTAGTTTTCATTAACTATAATAACCTTGCTTGTGACTTGACTTGACAGATGATGAGTCGAATTACTTAAAAGTTCAACAGTGTCAGTGTTAACCTGGTATGCACTGGAAAGGCTTTGTGGTGATTGGCAGACAAGCTGGGTGCAACGCCTCCTGATGGTCATTGGATCAGATCCTAAACATGACGCCTGGGCCAAGAGTCATTGGGTTTGGTTGCACACGAAAAAAACAAACTGCTGAATGAGACCTGATCATCAGAGATTTGTGAAAAATCAACATCAAACTTTCTTCATCATTTGAAGACTAATAATTTGGATCTGTGAGGGCTGATGTTAGCTAACTAGATACAATCTGTTCTCTCACAACTCCGTAGCTAACTAACATTAGCATGCAACAACTGATATCACCAATAAGAATAAAACGTTGGTATTTTGTGCAAACCAGAGATACGCTGAATCTTATTCTCTAAGTTAAGGTACTTATCCAACATGGTCTCACAGAAATCCGTGAAATAGCCACGGATTTCGCTTAACTCAAAATCCGTGGAATAGCCACGGAATCACTCAAATTTCTGTACCAAAATTATTATTAATGCCAGAATAATGAGAGAAGGATTTTTTTAGACTATTTTTTATTACTTTCTTCAAAGTCAGAAGTTTACATACACTAACATTATTATGCCTTGAAACAATTTGGGAAAGCCCAGATGATGCTGTCATGTCTTTGGAAGCTTCTGATTTTTATTAACAACATTAGAGTTAATTGGAGACACACCTGTGGATGTATTTTACGGCACACCTGAAACACACTGCTTCTTTGTGTAACATTCTTTGTGACAACATTTGAGTAATAAAATATAAAATATTAAGTAATAAAAAATTGCCTAAAAAAATCCTTCTGTCATTATTCTGGAATTTAGCAAATAGAAATAATTTTGGTAATCCTAACGGACCTAAAACAGGAAAAGTGATTGTCTGATTTCATGTCAGACAGTGAGAAAAAAAGCATATGTGTCTTTTTATATAGTGTATGTAAACTTCTGGTTTCAACTGTATATGAGCCCCTCAGCCTGTTAACACATCCGCTACCCCAGACTGCCTTTTACACAAGACATTGTAAAGCGTCTCCAACGAGAGCCTGAAGTGGGTCAGGGGATATTCAGGGACAAGACGGTCCTCCGGGACTGAAGAGGAGGATTCTGAGGGATTTAAAAAGCTGTTTGTTTCATCACCATTTGTTATTGAAGCAGAGGGGATTATGGTGCTGGACTTGCATTTTTTTTCTTCATCACTGTTTTCAGCATTACAGTTGTGGATGTTTACAGTAGCAAGCTGAATTAGGCCAAAAGGGCAAAGCACTGTAGAATGTAAGAGATTGTTTTTATGTTGCCAGTTTACTGTAAGCTATTTACATAATGAGCTCCCTGGATAGTTAGTGTTCCCAGACTTGATCTGGCTCTCTCAGGCTGCTCTCTATAGGCTGTACACATGGAGAAACGCTAGCTAAATGTTCATGCTAGAACAGGACGTATGTGTATATAGTTCCTTTCATTGGCTGTTTTAAAATATATCAGAAACTGGACCAAATGTACTTTTTTTCTGTGCGTATTATTGACACTATAGCAGAACATCACAAACATGACCTCTTGAGCGAGACTTAATAATAATAAGTGGGATGACAACAATAAATCACACATATGCTGCGAATTAGGCATACAGAGGGGGCGTTCCAAAATAAATAATTACAACGGTCATAAAGCTTCTTAGGAGAGGACATGTGTCCAACACTCATCTGAACAGTATTTCATAAGAGATAAAATCACAACTGTAATACTGTCGGGAAATTAGGTTATTGCAAAAACAGAAAGTGATATTCAGCTATGTTAAACACACAGCACACTGAGACAAATGGAAAAATTAGAGGAAATAATACACAAATATTAAAAGTAAGGCTAATCTAAAGTGTCTGGAATGGATTTAGGCTTCTCTGAGAGGGGATTACCTTATTCTGTTTCTTGTATCAGAATTCAAATGAACACATTTGTATAATTTGTAAAAGCCTTTATTACTTGGCTGGTTCATTTTCAGAACACTAAAAACATTTGCAGAGATACAAAACCAACATGTTTCGGCCAATAAAAGCTAATAAAAGCCTTTATCAGGACAAACTGTCATTTAGTCAAAGTCTAAAACAAGTCTGGAGTCATTTTTTTCGGCAGGTAAAGTCAAGTCCTGAGTCGAGTTACAACATAAATCGTAATTATTCAACTGGTATTAGCCATTTAATGTGTCCCTATATGAAAAACAACAACAACAAAAAAACACACTGATAAGTAAAACCTGGTCTCACAGAAATCCGTGAAATAGCCACGGATTTCGCTTAACTCAAAATCCGTGGATTCCATTGTAAACACAAATACTACAAAATGACATATCCGCTGTCCCGGCCTTAATGGTAGAGTGACGCAACATCGCTCCCGGTTTCAATGGTAGAAATGTGGTAATGCTTTCCCGGCGTCAATGGGTTAAGTAATACACCAACTATGGATAAGTACCTTACAACCCAACTTCAAAAATCTGAACTGTCCCTTTAAATCTGTAAGGCAGCCTTATTTGTTACACATGTAACTTGTTTGCTGACATAAAATCTACCTGCTAATTATTATTATTATTATTATTATCATTATTATATAAGAATTTATACTTTTATGTAATTGAAGTTATTTATGACATATATGCCTAAATTGTTCCCCCACCCCTGATAATCATGATTTAATGAATACAACTTAAAGTTAAGTCAAACTTATTTTTGGATTTAGTAAATGAGGTTGTCAGAGTTTAATGACAGATACGTGACTATGTACCTGTAGTTATTTTACTTGAAACCAAGATCTCCTCCCCAATCATAACCAAGTACCTATGTTGCCTAAACCTCACCAAGTACATCAGTTTCTAACATCAACCACGATGCAAAAAAGCTGACTTGTATTTTTTGACCTAAAACAGTGATTTAATTTGGTAAAACTTGGAAATATAAATTACTGACATTTAGGGCAATAATGTAAGTTAGCACAACAAAGGAAGCCAGTTGTCTGCTCAAAAACAAGTTGGTGAGTTGTTGTTACTTATATCTTTAAGTTGGGGTTCACAACAAGGGACAATAGTTCTGATAACTCTTATTTCTTTGTTGGGAAATGCGGGAAAGCGGTGAAATTCGGTCATTAGCGAAAGCTAGCGGCTAACTGATGCTAGCGGCTAACTGAAGCTAGCGGCTAACTTATGCTAGCGGCCAACTGATGCTAGCGGCTAACTAGTGCTAGCGGCTAACTGATGCTAGCGGCGCTGCTTGTTACAGCTACAAGAGTAGCCATTAGCGTATCAATGCTAACTCAAAATTGTGGTCACAACATTAGCTGACATTTCATAGCGGTGTTACAATCGTGCCAGAGAAATTCAGAGTTGAGCAAACTCAAAAAAAAACTTAAAATATTTAGTTTAATTGTCCAACTTAAAATTTTATCGAAGTTTGTTGCCTTGAAATTTTGAGTTCACCCAACTTTTCTTTTTTTGCAGTGTACATGTTTAAAACAATGACTGTGACTCGTCTAAACAGCTCTTTTGCTTTAAATAGAACGCTCATCTTCTGTAAGAAGATCGCACTAATTGTTCAAGGCGATACGTTGCTATGTAACGTGAGTCTGTAAGAAGTTATGTTCAAATATGACACTAAAGATGCCAAAAAATAAGTTTCACACATTTTACCCAGCAGCATGTAGCGACTCATTTTTTTCTAGTGGCTCAAAAAAGGGTAATTAAAAGTGCCAATCTGGCTCATTTGAGATGAATTCATTAGTTAATGCTGAAATAGGTTTCAAAGATGCTGCCAATAGCATCTTGGCAGATGAACATGACGACAATTAAAAGCCAATGGTTTCATCGCCCCCTTTTAAAGGTCCTCCAAACCCCCAGCCTCTCTCAGTTTGACCTTTACCTTCTTTAGTTATTGGCGGTGTTCGGATACAGTGACCTTCCCGTGTGGAGTCACGCAGCCACAGAAACGACTATGGAAAAGATGTAAAGTATGTGAATGGAGACATCTGATCTCGTCTCAGATGGCCTTTTCAAATCTTTCACAGCAACATAATGGTGACATGAGCACATCTTTAATACAACCATGTGAATTCATTGAAATCCAGAGAGATTCAGCGTGCCGATTTTGCACAGTCCAGACCAGATGCTGGCGGAAAGATTTTTCTTTTTTTTGCCTGGTGGATCCAGACAGGGTGGCCTTTTACTGGGCTGCAGTAAAGAACGCCAGCGTCCTCCAGCTATTCATTATCTTAAGTGTGTCTGCTGCAGACAGTGAGCAGGGAGCGCTCAGATGCACGATGGGAAGGACTGCTGAAACAAGCTTTTAAAAAGGGGAAGTGTCTCGCAGGACACTGTTAATTAATGATTAGGATGTGATGCGTTTGATTAAGACTGCTGAAGTGAGTGCCGAGCTTATTGCTGTAAAAATACTGGGTTTGTCATTTAAATAAAATCATGCATTACTTCTCTCACAGGCTGCTCCAGCTCCGCTGTCAAAGGGACAGATATAAAAAATATTTCCTTCCACATGCCATCACACTGTACAATAAAAAATAATAGTCTGGTTCATTACATACCGTCGTTATGCACTTTATGTGTTTTTTATGCACACTGTTCATTGCACCTTATTTGTTTCATAGCACCAACATTTTTATACTGTATATTCATATTTATTCTGCACTGGAATTCTACTCCTTAATACATACTCCTTCTTTAGACACTTTATTTGTATTTTTACATTACATTTTATTGTATTTTTATATTTTATTGCTTGAAGTATGCCTAGGTGGTTCTTTTTATTTAATTATTTAATTGTGTTGTTATTGTCTCAGTGTGTAATGCTGCTGCTACACTGTAATTTCCCAGCTTGGGATAAATAAAGTCTATCTATCTATCTATCTATCTATCTATCTATCTATCTATCTATCTATCTATCTATCTATCTATCTATCTATCTATCTATCTATCTATCTATCTATCTATCTATCTATCTATCTATCTATCTATCTATCTATCTATCTATCTATCTATCTATCTATCTATCTATCTATCTATCTATCTATCTATCTATCTACTTGGTCTCCATTTTAAATTCTGCTTATTGCTTCACAAATTTACCCGCAGGAAGTTACCCAACTCATTATAACATTCTGTTCATTCATAAGAGTCGGTGGTTGTAGCCTCTTATTCTGAAATTCTAAATAATTCAGCATTAGGAGAGCAAACAGAGTTGATGTCTGGTGATCAGCTTCACCTGTTGATTTGCACCTTGATCACTGTAATGAGCCAGGAAGAGGAGCAGGAAGAGGCTGATTAAAGTCATCTTGTAAGTGACTTCCTTCATCTTCAACTGATTAAACACTGTAAATGTTAAATGGTGCTTAAGTGAAACAGGAAGAGGAACTCTGCTCTGTGTGTGTGTGTGTGTGTGGTGAGGTGTCATCCAGAAAACATCACATCACCATTTCTGTACCGTTGTTCTGCGTCCGGAGAAGATTTCTCTTTAGCAAAGTTTATTTCTGATGTTATATTTTGTGGTTATGGCTGATACTGGGGCAGGATCAGCAAAGAGAAAAAGAAAAAGAATTGACTGAGGAACAAAAAAAAAAAAAGCTGAAAAGGGGACAGTGATAGAGCCTGGGCCAAAACAAGAGTCAACCCTTCAAAATTAGCATACCGAACGGTTGGGGGTTGTAAAAAAGGCTACAGTTTCTGTGAATTTAGCAACATAGTCTCTCAGGAATCCGTGAAATAGCCACGGATTTCGCTTAACTCAAAATCCGTGGAATAGCCACGAAATCACTCAAATTTCCATGAAACTGACACGGATTTCGCTACAATGCAAGTTAATGACAGTCATATCCCGTGGCTATTCCAACATACAAAGTGATTATGTACATTCACTGAGTGAATATTTAGAAAATAAAACATATATTTCTCGCATGACTTGGAACAAACCAATAGGAACAAATATCCATGGAATAGCCACGGGATATGACTGTCTTTAACTTGCATTGTAGCGAAATCCGTGTCAGTTTCACGAAAATTTGAGCGATTCCGTGGCTATTCCACGGATTTTGAGTTAAGCGAAATCCGTGGCTATTTCACAGATTTCTGTGAGACCAGGTTCGAATTTAGGCTACAAAACCACTGAGCTGGGTTTAGGCCAAAAAGTGTCCTTATAGGCGTTATAAGACACAGTTTAAGCAGTAAATAAATTCACGTTAATGCCGGAAGTGAAGTAGTTACGTGGGTGATGTGAGCCACGTAACTTATGTAAAAAACACAAGTTACGTAAAAAGTAATTTACTTTAGTTTCACTTGGGAGACAAACCCTGTTCTCCTGGGTAAAAGTCAGCCGTTTGTTTGGCAAGATGTAATTTGCATCAATATATTACTTTACTTTGGTGGATAAAACAACGTGTACTTTCTTCACCATAATCATTTTACAGTTATTACAATGCAAAAAAGCCAACTTGTATTTTTTGGCCTTAAACAGTGATTTAAGTTGGTAAAACTTGGAAATATAAATTATTGACATTTAGGGCAATAATGTAAGTTAGCACAACAAAGGAAGCCAGTTGTCTGCTCAAAAACAAGTTGGTGAGTTGTTGTTACTTATATCTTTAAGTTGGGGTTCACAACAAGGGACAATAGTTCTGATAACTCTTATTTCTTTGTTGTTAAATGCGGGAAAGCGGTGAAATTCGGTCATTAGCGAAAGCTAGCGGCTAACTGATGCTAGCAGCTAATTCATGTTAGCGGCTAATTTATGCTAGCAGCTAATTGATGCTAGCGGCTAATTGATGCTAGCGGGTAATTGATGCTAGCGGCGCTGCTTGTTACAGCTACAAGAGTAGCCATTAGCGTATCAATGCTAACTCAAAATTGTGGTCACAACATTAGCTGACATTTCATAGCGGCGTTACAATCGTGCCAATTCAGCACATTGCAGAAGTTAGCAGAAGTAAGGATTAAAAGTTATTACAATGTAAAATTATAAGTTAGTACAACTTACAGTTGAGTTGACAAAAATCAGAATTCAGAGTTGAGCAAACTCAAAAACAAAACTTAAAATATTTAGTTTAATTGTCCAACTTAAAATTTTATCGGTTTGTTGCCTTGAAATTTTGAGTTCACCCAACTTTTCTTTTTTTGCAGTGTAGTCATACACAGGCATAAATACATAGATTACCTTATATATTTATATATTATCTTAAATAACTATTAGTAATTGGAAAATAAGTTAAATCTTTCTGTCACTTGCTTCCAAGACAAATGCAGGTGCAGCTTGATCAGGATCTTTACGATTCTAATGAAAACACTACCGCTTTTGTCCACAGGGGTCGCCATAATCATACAAAATAAGTTGTATTTTCTTTAGGTAAAACTATAAAAGTATTATTAGCAAATTTAACTTAAAAAATAAAAGTGTTCTAGCAGAAAAAAATATATTTTAAAAATTAAGTTGTATGGTATTTCCTAAACCTAAATTATATTTATATATTTGTATTATATGCAGCATTAAGGTTATGTGAGTTCAGTTTCAAGTTTCAGTGCAATGATTCTCAAACAAACTATTTTCAACTTTTCTAACGAGAGAATTAGTAAAAGTCAAGTGAGGTGAAGATGTTTTATTGTAATTATGCAGGTAGGTGCTTCCCCAGTAGCCAACACCTTTGCAGCAGCAGTGCAGCCAGCCCACCAGACACATTTTAGATTAATATGCATCATCAAAATGAATTGTTGCTCAGGCACATGGGATGGAAGCTAATCAATTTCATTTGTACAACTCGTGGAAAAAAGTGTTACCCCAGCCAAGTCTCTGTTCAGAGTGGTGTATAATCTGAAACAAATCTGGATAAACACACAATCTAGACTGCTGAATGCTGAGTTGATACTCCTCCTTAAATTCAATGAAGTGCTGAATACAGACAGATTTTGGTAAAAAATGTATAACCCAGCATGAGCTGGAAGATCTTATTTAAATTGGTTTAAAAACAGTGACATTTGTGAGCAATGGGCAGATGTGGAATCAGTTAAATATCACAGTTGATGGTGAAAAAATGGTTTGAATGAGATAAGGAGACAAACACATGTATAAAATAATGTTGATTGCAAGCAAAAAAGCAATTACCAGAAAGTGGATGAAAAAGGAGGAACCTAAAGCCTGATTTCCACCGGGTGCGTTACTGCAGCGTCACGTCAGCGTCACGTCAGCGTCGCATATGACGTTGCAAATAGGTAACACTCTAATCAATGAGAGCATTTCCACCGGGCGCGTAGCGTAACGTTACTGCAGCGTCGCGTCAGCGTCTCTACGCGAGCATTAGCTAGGACTTCTATTTCTCCGCGAGACGCTGCCAAACCGCGTGAATCTCAACAGAGCAGATCACCAGACAGGAAGTCCGACTCAGAATCAGCGTAAAACACTTCCGCCCCTTTCAAAATAAAACACAATACGCAGTTCATGCAGCCTAAAACTACTTCACATCAACATTATGTTATGACCGGGGCACCAGATCAGCAATCAATCAATCAATCAATCAATCAATCAATCAAAGGGTCTCAGAGGATCGGCGACATGGACGACAAGAGACTGATTGTTGAAGTGGAACATCATACAATCATTTATGACATAACATATTGTTTTTATAAGGATAGATGGTCAGATCAACAGATCTTTCACCTCAGAGAAGCAAAGTAAGCTGTTGGTTGTTGTTGTTGTTGTTTACTTTATACACACAGTTTATCCATAGACTGTATAAATAGAGTTTAGAGTTTATCACGGGATCTTGCGGTCTCCCGTATGGTCAGGATTATCGCGTGATCTCGTTATCTCGCGTGTATACGGCCGGCTCGCTAAGCTGACGTGCTGCTGCTGTAACGCGTCCGGTGGAAATCCCCAGTAAGATTGAGGACTGGGTGGAGGTTATACATAATATTTATGTGATGGAAAAATTAACTTTCTCCATGAGACTGGAGGAGGACAGATTTAAAAGAATATGGAAAAATTGGGTAGAGTACATAAAACCAATTAGATCTGACTTTATCTGAGATGAACATCATTAGAAGGAAAAGTACCCTGGTTCGTAGCTACATTTTTATTATAATTATTTTATTGTTTTTTTGCCTATTTTTATTTCAAAAATTTTGGATGACTACTATTTCAGTTGCACAATTTTATTGGCGTGAATAAAAATGTAAAGTTAATTTATATCTGATCCAAGATGAAAGATGGCAAGTGTAATCTGAAGATGTATTATTGGAGCGGTTTGATTTATGTATACCTGATGTATGAAAAATGTTTGTTAAAATGTTCAATAAAAAGAAAGTAAAAAAGAAAAAAAAAAGAAAAAATGGTTTGAACAGACATCTTGGACTACAAGTTCAATAAAAGCAACTATTGCTGAGTTTCTATCAATCAGTGCACAATTACCTTCCAATCAAACCAAACAAAGAAACCATTTGGGAACACAATAGAAAGACGGAGATAAAAGGGTTGCTTTTGGGTCGAAATGAAATTAGTATATTTTTCTAGAATGCCTGATTTTCCATTTCCATAATGGTCCAAAAGGTTAGGGAAATTAAATTACAATCGAAAATTAGAAAAAGCAATGTCTGCTTCATGTCGTATCTCTTCTTCCTTCTCCACTTTTAAAGGGCCGCTCGCGCTTTAAGCAAAGCCATGAAAATCCGCTCAGACAAAAAGAGCTCCTTATCTTTCTCTCTCCATAATAATGGGAATCCAATACATTTTATTACTCATAGAAATTCTAATTAATGCGGGGTTTATAAAATGAGGCCAATCAGTCAATATTATCTACAGTCGGAGCTGGATGCAGCAAAACGAGGACTCTGACATGACACAATGTAATATCTAGTTTCTGAGTCGGAATAGCCGGGCCGGCTGCAGACATGCCAGACTTCTGTATTGAGAACAGCCTGACGCTGCATCTCGCCTGTCTCTTTCTGCTTCACTTCACTCACTTTGCAGATGAGGTTGGCAGCAGCAGACCGCTCCATATTTCAGACTAATTTATGACCTCTGCAGAGGAGGGTGCATTAGGAAGATCAGCCACGTCAACCTCTGCCACGCTGCAACAACTGGCCATGGAAATACAGAAGAACACACCACTATACACTGTTAAAGGAACACTCCACCGTTTTTTCATATTAAAACATGTTATTCGGGTAAGTAAGACGAGTTGATACAGACCTCTTGCGTCTCAATGCGTGCACTCAATCGCCCTGGCGCGCGGCGCCACTTGGCTAGCACTTAGCTTAGCCCAGTTCATTCATTAGGATCCAAACAGATGGACAGTTAGAAGCAACCAAACTCCTCCACGTTTTCCCTATTTAAATACAGCTCCTGAAAAGTCTTCTCCCCTCAGGAGTGATGATATTACTGCGCCGAGTCGAAGTGCTCCCAAGTGCTATTCCGCCATACATTATAGTTATCCTTTTTATCCGCTTCGAAAAGCGCCACGTTTTATTTTGTGTCGCCATACGTGGTCGTTTAACTACTCGTGTAGCTGTATTTAAATAGGGAAAACGTGGAGGAGTTTGGTCGCTTCTAACTGTCCATCTGTTTGGGTCCTAATGAATGAACTGGGCTAAGCTAAGTGCTAGCCAAGTGGCGCCGCGCGCCGGGGCGATTGAGTGCACGCATTGAGACGCAAGAGGTCTGTATCAACTCGTCTTACTTGACCGAATAACATGTTTTAATATGAAAAAACGGTGGAGTGTTCCTTTAAAAATGTCTGTAGATTTTACGGTGAAAAACTGTTAAACCATGACAGTAAAAGACCGTAAATTGATAAATGGGTTAATTCAGTTTCAGTAACAATGAAACACCCTGAATGTATATATCAGCCAAAACATTATTTTTTTTACTTTTTTTTGGGAAAAATACATTACTTCACTGTAAAATACACTGGTACAGTGAATACAAAAAAATATACTAACATATTTACAAGCCATCACTGTAATTTTTAGCATTTATTTTTTGTAAAAATACATTTTCTCACTGTTAAATGTACTAAACACCATATCTCTAACAGAAATATACTGTAATATTTAATGGTAAAATGTTTAATCTATGCAGCATTTATAAAATATTTTCTTGTCAATCATATCTGCCATGACAAACAGCGTTTGTTTTGATGGAAAAAAGTTTTATTTTTTATGGTAAAATATGGAATAAAATGGCAATCTTAAATGTGAAATCAACAGTGCTAATTTCATTTTACCGTAATATTAGAAAAAGTACTAAAAAAAAATACCGGCAGCTTTGGTTGCCAGAACATCACCGTGAAAAATACAGTGAGCGTATGTTAATGTAAATATCAGCAAAAACTGTAATTTATACTGAATAATCCCATTACTTTTAGGATAATTGTGTCATCATGGTATTTCTCCATTCATTTTACATCAAAATTTTATATTTTTACACTAAAACTGTGTGTTTTCTACAGTTTATGGCAGTTGAATTTAAAGTTTTATGATATTCTTTGATTTACAGTAATTAAAAGTATTCACTACGGTGATGTACAATGTTTAATTTGACAACCTATTTCTGATGCAATTTGACAGTGTTTTACTGTAATTTCTACAAAGGTTTTTTACAGTGTATGTGAGAGAGAGAGAGAGAGAGAGAGAGAGAGAGAGAGAGAGAGAGCATATGCATTCAATCAAAGCGGAAAAATATTCAATTTGCTCTTTGTCTCGTTACATATGTATTTTTTCTTCCTCTTATTTGGAAGACTTTCCATCCAACACTTCTGGCATCCATCAAAGTCAATCTTTGTGTTTTTGCTCCAAAAACGATGGCCAAAAGAGAAAGGTTCAAATTAAATTTGAGCCAGTTAAAGCACAAATGTTTTGGGAATTCTGTGGTTTTAAATAGTTACTACTCTTGTATTATAATTTTTATTATTCAACAGATAATCTGCATGCAACTGTCATGCATAAAATCTTATTTATATTTATATACATTTTGTGCTTTATCCTACTGATGTCCATTAAGAGGGCTAAAAAATGACACAACCAACCCATCATTTGGGTTATAAATAGGTACGTACAGTTGAATCCAGAAGTTTACATACACTATATAAAAAGACACATATGATTTTTTTCTCATTGTCTGACATGAAATCAGACAATCACTTTTCCTGTTTTAGGTCCGTTAGGATTACCAAAATTATTTCTATTTGCTAAATACCAGAATAATGAGAGTAGGGTTTTTTTAGACAATTTTTTATTACTTTCTTCAAAGTAAGAAGTTTACATACACTAACATGATTATGCCTTGAAACAATTTGGGAAAGCCCAGATGATGCTGTCATGTCTTTGGAAGCTTCTGATAGGTTTATAGACAACATTAGAGTTAATTAGAGACACACCTGTGGATGTATTTTAAGGCACACCTGAAACACACTGCTGCTTTGTGTAACATCGTGGGAAAGTCAAAAGAAATCAACCAAGATATCAGGAAGAGGACTTGCACAAGTCTGGTTCATCCTTGGGTGATATTTCCAGATGCCTGAAGGTTCCACATTCATCTGTTCAAATAATTATACCCGAGTATAAACACCATGGGAATGTCCAGCCATCATAGCGCTCAGGAAGGAGACGGGCTCTGTGTCCCAGAGATGAACGTGCTTTGGTCCAAAATGTGCATATCAACCCAAGAACAAAAGCAAAAGACCTTGTGAAGATGCTGGCTGAAGCTGGTAAGAAAGACCTTGTGAAGATGCTGGCTGAAGCTGGTAAGAAAGACCTTGTGAAGATGCTGGCTGAAGCTGGTAAGAAAGACCTTGTGAAGATGCTGGCTGAAGCTGGTAAGAAAGACCTTGTGAAGATGCTGGCTGAAGCTGGTAAAAGTGTGTCTTTATCCACAGTGAAACGAGTCCTGAGACATGGGCTGAAAGGCCACTCTGCCAGGAAGAAGACATTACTCCAAAAGAAACATAAAACAGCCAGATAACAGTTTTGTCAGACCACAGGACATGTCTCCAAAAATTAAGGTCTTTGTCCCTGTGTGCATTTGCAAACTGTAATCTGGCTGTTTTGCAGTTATGTAGGTGACGTAGAACATAACTGACTTATGTACAGCAATTCATTTACAATTTAACTAAATTTCACAATGTGGACCTTTGGTTGCACAGGTGACACAGTTTCCCTGAAGTCCACCCTCACCTCCTTTTGTGGACTGTGTTGCTCTTTATACTCTGTCACCTGACTTCTGATCTTGCATTTGTCATAATTACTACCACTGAACAACAACATCAATATGAGTTGTAGTAAACATGTCTGTGAGTTATCTATGAATCAGTGCAGTGCCTTTGGTAGACGTAACTGGGTGATTCTTCAATTAAGGGAGTTTTTCTGTCCCCAGGGTAGATTTTCAAGAAAAAAATGTTTTTTAGGAAAAACAATTATTGTATTTGTTAAGGTTAGGCTGTAGTAGCTATGAAAAAAATAACTGTGTCTCAATGATGACATTTTAATACTTTTTCAGTGTGTTGAAAATTGAAATGGGCAAGAATTTCACTGTCATTACCATCGCACAAGTGACTGTGATGGTAATGACAATCAGTGATGGTAATGACAATTTATCTGTTTATTACCTTATAACTAGAATATATTAGCTTAATTTACTATTTACTACTTTACTATGATACATAATTGAACAGTGACCATTTGTACTTACAAATATTTAGAATATGATTCTTAAAGAGCATGTTTTGTACTTACTGGAATGATTGTGAAAACTTTGCTCTTCAAATAATTTTGTATTAAAATCAGTGTTTTGTTTTTGTGATGGTAATGACATTTTGCTCTGACAACTTTGAAAAAATTATAAAAATAAAAAAATCATCATGAAATACAATCAAAGCTATGCTAAGATCTTTGTTCCAGACCAATTGATAACCTTTTTGAAATAGAAAAAACAGAGATTAAAGAACATTATTTTTTCAAAATTTGGGGACAGAAAAACTCCCTTAATTGAAGAATCACCCAACTATGAACAGTGAAAGAGAACAGTCTGGCCTACTGTTTTGTAAATTCACATTCAAGGATTACTTTTTACAATGAAACGGTCATTTCAACAATCTGGTGTTGCATTTTGATAAAGCTGGAGTACTAAACTGGAGCACTCTTCATACATATGCAAGTGTGCCCCTTTATGATAATAATACAAAGTTTTGTATTGTCTGCATTTTATTCATAGTTTATCTAGCGATCAGTCCAACATGCAGCTTGAGTGTCTTTCCTCTTTCCTCAGTTCCTTTCCTCCCCCTTCACCCGACCAAGAAAGGGAGGCAGATGTATAGCCAACAGGACGCAGCCACAGCTTTGCCTCTAGCGCTGACCTCCTCCGATGACAACCATATGTTCCTATATTATATATGTATGGCTGTGAAAAGAACCCGACATGTGAAAGTCAATATGGTCCAACATCCTAAAGCAGTCGGAGAGATGAAGACTCCCATATGGTTCAAGTAAAGCTGATGTCCACGTCTTTATGTTTAGATTATGTCAGTGTACAGTAGGTTATTTTCTCATTTTTTATAATTTATATTTTGCTCTACAAAAGCATAATCATAGCTGTAAGTCCATTATTTACCGAGTCTATTATTTATTTCCTTGGGGGTGGATTTTATGTGTCTTTTCTCTTCCCTTCCTAAAATTAAATTCCTCCAAGGTCAAGCAAAGATGGACATTTATTTGAGTGGGAAACACATGGTGGAGTAAAGCCAAAGCAAAGACATGGGGACAAGAAACTGCAGGGAAAAAAGAGGAGATTTGTTATATGTGAAGATTCCCTCATATTAAACTTGTGTGGAGTATTTATATAGAAGTATAGAGCACTGGTTGGAATATGTTTTATTTACACTGCCATGTTAGAAAGAAAAAGCAAAAATGAATGCCGTGAAATAATAGTCTAGACGGATTTCAGAATAAAGGCCTCCTATAAGAAGTGAGGAGCATTTATGGGTACAAGTCAGTCCTAACTTACATATCTCAAGGGTGCTGAGTCCAAAAAAAATGGTTCCCAAATGAAATTTTGAGTTTTTGACCTTCTAATTTGTATATCAAATGGCCAATTGCCCATCTTGCACAGTGATTGGACCATTTCCCCTTAGTTTTTTTGTAAGTAGGCAATCAAGATGAGGAAATTAAGTTTCTGGATCTATAGTCTAGAGTCAGAGCAAGGATATAGTGGAGGCTCACTGTCTTTTTTATGTATATATATGTATGCAAAATACCAGCTGGAACATTTAAAAGTGATATTGATTGAATATTTATGTCGGCTTTAAAAACACACACACAAATAATGCTTAATTTCACCTTAAAAGTTATTTATAAAAGGTATTTTGCATATATATATATAAATATATATGACTGTCATTAACTTGCATTGTAGCGAAATCCGTGTCAGTTTCACGGAAATTTGAGCGATTCCGTGGCTATTCCACGGATTTCTGTGAGACCAGGTTGTGAAAAATGCAACAATGTTGCAACTTCACCACTGAATCCAGACTTTATATGTAAAAGCAACCTGAGACTAAAGATATAAATGAGCCAACCTGGTTGACAGCATGAAGGGATCAGATAAAATTAGAGCCAGGTTCAACTATTCTGACATAAGAAGATCTCTACTCAGTGTCACTGTAGGTGCACTATCTGGGGTTAGAAAGCATTCAGAGTCTCTACATTGTAAAAAATGTCTGTAGATTTTAAGGTGAAAAACTGCTAAACCATGACAGTAAAAGAGCGTAAAATGATAAATGGGTTAATTCAGTTTCAGTAACAATGAAACACCGTAAATGTATATATCAGCCAAAACAGTATTTTTTACAGTTTTGTTTTGGGGAAAATACATTACTCCAGTGTAAAATACACTGTAATATGTAATTAATGTAATATATATACATTTATCTTTTGTAAAAAAAACTTTGTCTCACTGTTAAATGTACTAAACACCATATCGCTGACAAAAATATACTGTAATATTTAATGGTAAAATCTTTAATTTATGCATTTTCATTTATAAAGTATTTGCTTGTCAATTATATGGCAAAACAGTGTTTCTTTTGATGGAAAAACCTTTTATTTATACAGTAAAAAATGGAATAAAATGGCAATTTTAAACGTGAAATCAGCAGTGCCGGTGTTTACCGTAGTATTAAAAAAAGTTCTACCGTATTTATTACGGTAAAGTTCTGGCAACCACAGCTGCCGGTTTTTTACCGTAAAAACAACAGGTTTTTTTTTTACAGTGTACTTTATATTCTCACAGTGACTACATGGTCTGTGATGTCATGCTGCTTTGATGCACCTTAAGTTCTCAGGTTACAGTAATGTTCAGATCGTGTGTCAGGTAATTAACTCTAGGGCCAAACAGGCTCATCGGAGGTGTAATCATCCAATAGAAATCAGTGGATGATATCACTCTAGCATCTCTCTGAGCATGAATCCATACAGCTCCTCCTCACAGAAACATGAGATCACAGTTACACTCAGATACATGTGAGGAGAAACTTGAAATGTCAGCTGAGTCACGCCTTTTTAAAAGCCCTCTTGTTGTTGCATATAAGTTTTCTTCCTCTGAGTGCATTCAATCAACAACTGATAACTGGCAAGATATTATTATTGTGACACATTATGTACACTGTAAACAATTGTCTTGTAAATTAACATTAAAATACTGGCAGCTGGGTTGCCAGTATTCTACTGTTAATTTTACAGTTCCTCTACTGTTATCTACTTTACAGTATGTTACTGTTATAAAACCAGAACAATCCTGCATTTCATTGATTTTTACAGTAGATTAAAACACAGTATGGTGCTGAAGCTAGATGCAATATTGTTGCAGTATACAATGCAGTCATCTTTTGTAAACAGAGCATATTACTGTCTGAAAGCCAATTACTATGAATTAAGCGCTATCTTCACAATAACCTCAGTAATTTTAATATACCATAATTGACCAATTTACCATTTAAGTAAAATACAGGCATTAAAAATGTGTACAAGAAGAGACTTAGTAGAA
Source organism: Centropristis striata (assembly GCF_030273125.1). Lineage (NCBI taxonomy): Eukaryota > Metazoa > Chordata > Actinopteri > Perciformes > Serranidae > Centropristis > Centropristis striata. Next base: position 29,762,208 of record NC_081539.1, on the reverse strand, counting down.
AATATCATATATATATATATATATATATATATATATTTTATATATATATATATATATATATATATATATATACACTACCGGTCAAAAGTTTTAGAACACCCCATTTTTCCATTTTTTTAATTGAAATTCAAGCAGTTCAAGTCAAATGAACAGCTTGAAAGGGTACAAAGGTAAGTGGTGAACTGCCAGAGGTAAATAAAAAAAGGTAAGCTGAACCAAAACTGAAAAATAATGTACATTTCAGAATTATACAAGTAGGCCTTTTTCAGGGAACAAGAAATGGGTTAACAACTTAACTCTATGGAGTCTTGGGCTATTTTGTCCATTTTTGAATTCTTTTCATGTCTTTGTAAGTCATTTTGTTTCTTTTTTTGGTCATTTTGTGTCTTTTGGTGTCTTTTTTTGGTCATTTTGTGTCTTTTTTTAGACCTTTAGTCCAACATAAAATGTGATTTTGAATCTTTTTTTTACTTTCAAAACACTATCATGCTCAATAAAGAATTTTAAATGTTGCAAATGTGCATTTATTTCAGAGTACACTGAGACATTAAACTGCATCATTTTAAATTAAATTGTGGAAAAGTTGGTGTGTTCTAAAACTTTTGACCAGTAGTGTATAATATATATTTTATAGGAAACTGCAAGCTACCTACAAATATTGCCCAGAATGCATTGTTTTCTACAGTATAATACGATTTTAATGAAAAACAGTATGTTACTGTCACAATTTGGCAATATTTGTCGCAATATCAGCAGATGTCCTGAATTCTTAAATCATTGGAATTCATTTCATTTTCTATTTAAATCTATGATGAATTTGTGGAGGTTTTATCTGAGCTTTGTTCATAACACTATGATATCAAATTAGCCCGATACCTTCAGTAACAACCCATGCAAACATCTGAGAAAAAAAAGAGAGAGTAATACAGATAAAGCAATAAAAAGATGTTAAAGGACAAAAGAATGACTGTGGAATGAAACAGTAACAGTCATCATCTCACATGTGGCATTTCATGTCCCTTAAGGACTTCTCGGGGGGAAATAAAACAGACTGACGTCAGTAGGAGCTCAGTGTAGACAGGTGTGAAATCAGTGGCAAGTAAAGAATAGCAGAAAACAGAAACTGTAGGGGGAGAGCAGTTATGTTCCAGGAAGAGCTGCGACAAACAGCCTGAAAGTCAAAGTAACGACACGAATGCACCAAGACGGAGAGAGAAACACAATCTGAGATTCTGATTCAAAGCTTCAAAGTAACTGGCGAGGTCCTTGAAATATTTCCATCAGGCAATCAATAAAAACACCTTTTCTGTTGTACGCAAGCTTGCAATTCCCCAGATAGCTGTTCAGAAACTCAACAACTTAATTCAGTTCTCTAGAGGCAGAGAGAATCTGAAAACACATCCTCTCCTGGTAGCAGCCATGTATCAGGGAGAGATGGAGGGAAGTGGAGGTGAAGGTCAACTTCCTGCCACATATTAAAGCAACGCTGCAATGAGTTTGGCCTTTCAGCACATCAACCTGCACCCAAATACCAGAACACTTATGTTAACCATGGTGACACCAGGACCCGCTGCCTTTCATTTACCTTCATAAAATGCATTAAAGCTGCTGCACATGCAATCACACTGACCTCACACATCAATGCACACAGTACACACTGCACACACACACTTACATGTAGACAGTATGTGCATACAAATAAACTGTATACAGCAGTCCTTGTCCGGCCCGCATGAGGTTACCAAGAAATTAGAAGTCAATATAACCGCAGTGCTTTTATTTTGAAAAAAAAAAATAGCAAACATTATCATGAGCACTAGAGCTAACAAGCACTTTTACTATAGTTAAGACAACAAATATAGCCACTAATATATATGACAGAATAAAATAAACTTTAACAAACCTTGTGTCCTGTCAGTCAGCCACTATAGAAGCCTTTTTCATACTTCATATCAACTTTATATGAATTACTACGCACTCGTTATTATTTACCGTTCGTTTTTTCATTTAACCGTTCTACCGGTTATTTCCTGTCACTACCTTTCAAAATTAAAGCACCCGTTTTACACTGGACGGCACCTTTTCAAAATAAAAGCATCACAACATTGTAAAACACCTTGAAACAAACATGAAAAACAAGCTATATAATACAAAAACATAAATATGAACCTTGCTAAAGGTCATTTACAGTTGTGTTTAAAATAAATGGAAAAGCGATATAGTGATTGGAGTATTTACTACTTTTTACTGCTTTATTTGATTTACTCCACATTAACAGTCTCATCATAACATGTGTTCCTATCAGTAGCAGCTCAAAACCAGCTAATTTACTGTATTTTATAAAGCGATTATATTAATATTGAGCAGAATTTAGTTCAGAGTTTTGGTCCGGCCCCTGCAACCTTCGTGGTATTGGTCATGTGGCCCCTTGGGAAAATTAATTGCCCACCCCTGGTATATAGGTACATGCCCCTTACAGTGAGACTATAAAGTTGTGCTGGTGCTGTGTGTGATTGTGTATTCTGGTACAGTAACCTTTTTTTAAAGAAATTTAAAGATAACTTTCATGCTAGCACAGTGAGAAAATCTGCCTATGTAAAATTTGAAATATTTTTATTTTTACCTTTTATTTATTTTTGGTACTTTGGTACTAAATGTTCTAACAATTTAGTTTATTGTGTTTATTTGTTTTAACTAGCTAGTGTGCTAATGCTAAAATATGTTATATTTTAAAGTGGAAAGAATAACCTAGCTAGCATGCTAAGTAGCTATATAGCTAGCTAGTTTGAATGTGTGAAAAATGCTGATATGTGATATTTTTAAGTGCAAGTAAACAACTAGTTAGCACGCTACCTAACTAATTGTCTGCAGCTCAATAACATCAGACGGTTAACTTGCACAACTGTTTTTCTTAGAAAGGCCACCACAAAAAAATGTATTCTTTCTCTAATTCTGGCTGCCAGAAACAAACATCTATCCTCCATTGTCAGTTTGATCATCTGAACAAAGAACATGTGTCCTTGAGACGTCATTCTCAAATGAGCGTCATGGTCGTAGTGATCCGCTTCTTTTGCTCTTTGTTGTTACGCAAAAACTGAAAAACAGCGAGCATGTTGTTCTGAACAACAACATACAGCACGTCTTTGTAGCCCTAGGGAGAGAGAGAGAGAGAGAGATAGAGAGAGAGAGAGAGAGAGAGAGAGAGAGAGAGAGATAGATAGATAGATAGATAGATTCTAGTTATTTCCACAACAATGTCGGAAAGACTTCCCAACTCTGGGAATTGGAAATCCCAGTAGCATGTGAATGCACCATTAGCTTTGGCAGAGGTCTTTTAGATGATGCTTTCCTTTGTTGAAGAAACGGTAGAACATCGGCATCTCCCTTCGTACTTTATCAGCTAATTCGGGAAAAATAGTGACAAAGAAATTGCATCAAGAGTTGATGAGATCAATGCAGCTGTATAGATTTTGTTAATCGATTACAAAAATAACACAATTTGCAGGAAAAAAAGCAGATTTAAAACTGTTACATTGCAAAAAAAGAAAAGGTGGGTGAACTCAAAATTTCAAGGCAATGAACTTCGATAAAATTTTAAGTTGAACAATTAAACTAAATATTTTAAGTTTTGTTTTTGAGTTTGCTCAACTCTGAATTCAGATTTTTGTCAAACTTATACTAGCACTAACTTATAATTTTACATTGTAATAACTTTTAATCCTTACTTCTGCTAACTTCTGCAATGTGCTGAATTGGCACGATTGTAACGCCGCTATGAAATGTCAGCTAATGTTGCGACCACAATTTTGAGTTAGCATTGATACGCTAATGGCTACTCTTGTAGCTGTAACAAGCAGCGCCGCTAGCATCAATTAGATACAATAGTTCTGCTAACTCTTATTTCTTTGTTGTGAAATTCGGTCATTAGCGAAAGCTAACTGATGCTAGCGGTAGCATCAGTTAGCCGCTAGCTTTCGCTAATGACAGAATTTCACAACAAAGAAATAAGAGTTATCAGAACTATTGTCCCTTGTTGTGAACCCCAACTTAAAGATATAAGTAACAACAACTCACCAACTTGTTTTTGAGCAGACAACTGGCTTCCTTTGTTGTGCTAACTTACATTATTGCCCTAAATGTCAATAATTTATATTTCCAAGATTTACCAACTTAAATCACTGTTTTAGGCCAAAAAATACAAATTGTTTTTTTTACAGTGTAGCTGTTCCGCCCTTATTCAAGCTGATTTCTTCCCTCCAACCCAAGTGAAGCTTGTGTTGTTGTCTCAGTTGACAGGATGTGATATTTGGAGCGATCATGGGTGATTGTCTGCTGACTCACCACAACAGGAGCTCAGAGAGCGGCCCATGAGTCATCGGCAGAAAAAGGTCAGCTCAACTGGACATTTAGCTACAAGATGGCATTCAGCACAAGAGAAGGGAAGAGGAGTCAATTTTGAAAAGTCACCTGGCTCTCTATAAAGATGGCTTCCTGCTGCAGCACGATGATTCATTGATGATGAAACGACTGTAGCGCTTGAAAAGAGACATAAAGCCACACGCTGGCTATGAGAGATGATAAGCAGCATTCTGAATCGTTAATTCTGCTGTAATTAATATTGATTAGATTAGCTGGCAATAATCCATGCTTATCTGCAGAGGATAATGTGTGTCGGAGTATGCATAAACAACCCCGGGGCCAAATTAAAACAACAATATTTTAATAATGAATAAAGGAGACTAACAGACAGAGTCATTCACCTTCCTGTCGAGCACAATCAGAACTTTAAAAAAAACACAATTGCTTTTATGATATACCCCACAGCAATTAGTTTAGTTTTCTGCATTGCTCATTTGTTTTATGGGGTTGTTTGTTTTGTGGATATGTTTATTTTATGATGCTGTTTACTTCAGTTAAGTGGACGTCCAACAGCTCACAACAAACACCACTTCACTCCGTATGGGAAAACCCTTTTTCTCTCTCTCTCTCGCTCCTTCTCTCTCTGTTTTTTCTTAAATAAATCCCGCAGGGCACTCAAAGCTGCTTTGCTTCCCCACGGTCTGTCTGTTATGTTTATCTGCAGCAGCACATCTCTTTGGTTTTTATAGTCTTTGTTTCTCCTTAGGATCTGTTTATGCCTGACTGGGCCCTGCACTTTTAAAATGATAAAGGGGAGTGCAAAGTGTTTGGGAAGGAGATCTTTTATTTGTATGATGTGTTTATGGTTATTGTTTCCATTTGTTATCAGCAAACAGCAGCCGGACAGAGAAGTGTGAGCAGAGTGACAAGCTAACGTGAGTCGACTGATTAGTTTCCCCACGCAGCAACGAGTGATTGACAGCCCTGATGTGTTCAATGTGAGAGAGATAAATAGTAAGAACAGTTTCCTGAAGGTAAAAAATCTTCCTTTGTTTAAAGCAGACCTGGGCATTGGGCGGCCCGCGGGCCACATCCGGCCCGTTGGCTGTCCTTGTCGGCCCGCGTGAGGTTACCCAGAAATCAGAAATCAATATAACCGCAGTGCTTTTATTTTGAAAAAAAAAAGCAAACATTAGCACTAGCTAACAAGCACTTTTACTATAGTTAAGACAACAAATATAGCCACTAATATATATGACAGAATAAAATAAACTCTAACAAACCTTGTGTCCTGTCAGTCAGCCACTATAGAAGCCTTTTTCATACTTTATATAAACTTTTTTTATGAATTACTACGCACTCGTTATTATTTACCGTTTGTTTTTTCATTTAACCATTCTACCGGTTATTTCCTGTCACTACCTTTCAAAATGAAAGCACCCGTTTCACACTGGACGGCACTTTTTCAAAATAAAAGCACCTCAACATTGTAAAACACCTTGAAAATGTACAAACATGAAAAACAAGCTATAGAATACAAAAACACAAATAGGAAGCTTACTAAAAGACATTTACAGTTGTGTTTAAAAGGCACAATGGCTTCTATCGGCCCAGACCACATATCGTTAGTAACAACAGCACGTTGCAAGACTCCAAAAATGTCTTTAGTACTCTCCTTTTCCTAAATTATAAAAATATAAATTATTTTAGTTATTGTTTACTTATTTTATTGGGACTTCTGTGGTTCAGTGAAGTGGAAGCGGAACACAGAGCCTCAGAGATAAACACCTACAGTATGATATAACATCTTAAACACAAGATTCACTCTCAATGGTTTCTGTGACCCGAGAAAAACTTTAGCCCCACCTAGTGGCAAAGTCAAACCAGTCACTGCTGAGAATGCTTTATTGTCAATTTTACTCTAAATTGGACCATTATTTAAAAAAAAATGAACATCATGCTGTGTTAAAGAAGACTTGAAACGATCGATTGAGACCATGAACTTAATAAGAAAAAGTGGAAGTACGGTCATTTTCTTATAGACTTCTATACAATCTGACTTCTTTTTTGCATTCAGTGGAGTTGCCCCCTGCTGGCCATTAGAAAGAATACAAGTTGAAGGCACAATGCCACTTTTTCAACTTCATTATGTACACTG